>NW_017307795.1:201529-360796 GCF_000935625.1 Nanorana parkeri
GGGGGCGTGTCTGGCAGGGGGGCTTATGGCAAGGAAAGGGTTTAAGTATTGAGACCAAAAAAATAAAATAATACAGATATGAGAACCAGCACAGAACTCTTATATTTGTTGTGCACCAAACTACACAGAGGTCACATGCAACGTGGCCCCTGAAGAAAAGCCCTGCCTATTGTGATGATGCCTACGTGTCGTCCAGCATTAGTGGGGGTCAGGTTTTTTTAATATGCTTAAACGATATGCAAACCCTCAAAAATGATCTTATTTGCTCCCTTTTTTGCTCTGTTTAAATATACCAATGAAAGTGATTTATCTGCTCAATAATTGTAAAAAAAAAAGGTGTGATTCTGTACTGTTCTACTTTGACACTTCACTCTTTCATTTTAGATAGAACCAGATATTCAGCACTATGACCAGATATTCAGCACTATGACCAAATGTATTCTCTTTCTCATGTCAATTTATCTATTTTTGTTTTTGGCACAGTCATCTGTCTGTTCAAAGATTGTACAGCTTCTGGGACAAAATGAGGTGGATCATCATCAGAAGCAAGTTGTCATGTTAAGTCAGGACAGTTTTTATCAGATACTGACAACGGAGCAGAAAAGCAAGGCGCTGAAGGGCCAGTTTAACTTTGATCACCCAGGTATGGTGCCGTTTTATCAATGTTGACTTGCTAGAGTGAGTATTCCATGCTGAATAAAATAACTCTTCATTTCATGTGTGATTAGCAACAGTATAAATGTTTAGATTGTTAACATTATATCTGATATTTGATTGTCTTTGATGTAATAAATCTAAACAGGGTTTTGTTACTTGTATTACTTGGGTGTACAAATATCTAGAACTACATCTGGGTATACACTAGAGCTGCAGCTAACGATTATTTTCAAAATCGATTAGTTAGCCCATATATTAAGTTCGATTTAATCAGATAAAAAAAATACATTTTAAAAAATGGCTCCAGTGATGGGACTACTAGTTTGGAGCAAGCTTGGAACAGAGGAAGTAAAAAAGGAAAAAAAAAAAAGAGAAGTGGTGTGCAAGATAGTGAAATGGAAAGTGTAAAATTATACAGCAATGAATGCAGAATGGCACCGGCTATAGAGGACTACATAACTCGGCAATAGTACATTATAGCTGGCGGTATTCTGCATTGCGCTGTACAATGTACTATTGCTGGGTTTTGTAGTCCTCTATAGCTGGTGGTATTCTGCATTGCACCACTATATATAGTATTATTGCTGGGATTTGTATTTCTCTATAGCTGATGGTACATTGTGCTGTATATTTTACAGCACAATGTACCATCAGCTATAGAGGAATACAAATCCCATCAATACATCGTAGAGCACCATGTGTGGGGAAAGTGCAGGCTTACCTGAGCAGTCTTCCAGCAACTTGCTTCTGAGATCGGGCCTGTCTATCGCCGACTGATTTTTCCCCCCACCCCCCCACCTGCTACTCCTTACTTTTCCCCACTGTCCTTCTGCCGATCATAGATGTGGGCAGGCGGTGAGCGTGAGGCGGGAAGGAGGTTGCGGGCGGGCAGGTCTGGCAGTGGCGAGCGTGAGGTAGGGAGGAGGTGCGGTGCGCAGCGTGTGTGGAGCCGTGAACAGGAAGCCGATTAATCGATGATTGAAACCGTTGACAACTTTTTCAATCGATTATAATCAATTAGTTGTTGCACCCTGGAGGGATTGCCATGGCTTTCCTCACCTTTTGGCCTCTGCTATACGTCTTCACCCCACCATTGCCCCCACGTTGACGCAGGTTAGGTCGCTTTTTCGCTCCTCCGATCTCTTCCCCCTTTCCGTCGCCCATGACCCCGGTACTTGGGGGACCCTGACTTTCCTCCTGAGGTAGACTAGCCCGGATTTCGTCGCCTCCGGGATGCCAATAAGTTCCGGGTCTGCGATATGCGCTCCTCCGACCGATGGCTCTCCGCCAGATAAATCTGCCGCCTACTGGACCCCCCGTTGGACTCCTGGGGAACCCTTCAATTGAGGCATTTCCTGCTTTCCATCATACAAAATGCTTATACATCGTGAAATATGCCCGATAGAGTTGTTGTTGCTTGCCGATGATTGCCCTCTCATAAGGGGCACACCACCAATGTTATATTGCTTGTATTCCGAATGCTTTATTTCTATATGTGATTCCCGTGTATTGTGTTTTCACTCAATAAAGCTGACTTTTGAATAAAAAAAATAATTAGTTGTTGCAGCCCTAGTATACATGGTTATATTTTCTTTGTTCAGCCTGCAGGCTTAATGAAGAAAATATAACGCATTCCTCCAAGGCTTACGAGCATGCATGGACGAACCCCCCTGTTGTCATTGTATTCTGACAACTGCCAAAGCATTTTCCAACCTGCTTCTTCGATGAGCTGATCGAGGGATGCCGGGCAGAAGAGGGTGCAGGCAGTGGCACCCACTGTGATTTTTAGTTTTGGTGGGTTCATGAAGATCTGCCCGAAAATCACATTGTTCATATCCTGCTTATGTAGCCACAACACACACTGTACATGTCTTCTCCTGTGTAGTGTGACAGGTCTGGTGGGTGGGCGCTGTGATGGGCTCCCATAGTTTGTGTGGGTGGTTTTTATCAAAACAAAAAAAACTCTTATTAGGATTGTAGAAAGTGTGCACTCATTTTAGGTCTCTGCACAGCAGTGCAGTGTTGTGACCTGCAGTTGGACACTGGTATTGCAAAAAAGAAATGCATGTGTGCAAAAAAAGAATGTGAAAAATCTGAAATAGGTTGGAGAAAAAATCATTTTCTGCTTTCGACCTGACAGGTTTTGAAACTTTGGTTTTCAGTTTTGGTCTAAAAATGTCATTTTGGTGCTTCCCTGTAATATTACAACTAAACCCCTTCCTTTTTTTGGTTTTGTCTCTGGTCACCTCCTGGTGTCTATAGCTAGCTTCATTTTGTGCCTATTCCTCATTTCAGATGCCTTTGACAATGAACTTATCTTGAAAACTCTTCGAGAGATCATGGAGGGGAAGACTGTACAGATTCCTGTGTATGACTTTGTTTCACACGCCAGGTATTTACGAAACTTGGCTATCGCTATAGTGTGTAGATATGGTACCTTGTTACTGTCAATATATTGGTGCCTTGAAATCCTTTTACTGTACATATGCACACCTTGTATTGTACAGATAGAGCAGTCATGAACTGTTGTCTTATATTTGCTTCATCAGTAGAGTAATAAGATATTGTCTGTAAATGCTTCAGCCTTCATATTTATTCTGGCAGGAGGGATTTTTTTCTTTTCTTGCACTGTATCAGGTAGTTGTATGTGTTACAAAGATGGATATATTACCTGATGGTAATTTCCCTCTTGTATATGTCTTATTCCAATATACTCAATTGTATGGCTCCCTTTGCTAAGATTACGATTTAAGCGAACCATACATGGCCAGGCTGAACGAGAGAAATCTGCACAGCTTCACCTCCTTCACCTCCTTTACTAAGCGAAGTGCAAATTCACCTAGTGACTTCTGTCTTTGCCTCATTTGCCGTGGTGATGATTTTGCTGCCTGAATTTTTTTTTTTTTTTTAGATTAACAGTAAAAGGCAAATTTTCTTCATTTGAAAAGCCATTGTAGGCCCCCAGTGTTGGCATTGTGTGTGTGTTGTTGTTTTTTTGACCCACAATATTTGTGCAAAATTTTATCAAAGCTGAATTTTTTTTTTTTCTAAAAAGTTAAAATATTTTAGTGCATACCAACACGGTATAATATGAAATTTGAGTACAGACTACTGAGAAAAGATGTGACCTATTCATACTATCAGAATATAAGCTCTAGAGAGGACAATCTGTACCACAATAGTGTATGGAGGACATCCAGCTTGCTAAATCATGGGTAGCTATTTATAAATCCACTTTAAAAATTTTTTATTTATTGCATTCTTTCAACTCTATGCATGGCAGAACTTCTGTGTTTAGGGAATAAATCATAGGCGCAGGTGCCTGTTTATGCTGACACACAAAAGCTTTGGCATTTCCCAGACCATGACCACGTACAGCTATTAACTTCTATAGACGCCTGTATGTGTCACTTGTGGCTCCCCAAGCATTGAAAATGTGCAAACAGACTCGAAGCTTAAAGTCTGTTTGCATGAGCCCTTACAGGTTTGTGTACCTTCGATTTTCACTGTTTCACAAAAAGGTAGAATTAAAAATGTACAAATATATTTGTTAGAGTTTTATCTTTTATATTTAGTTGGAATTGTGGAGAGTGTGTGTTAATAATTAGTGTATTTTTAGCGAAAAATATTTGTTTTGATGAACATTTGCACAACTATCACAATCTACAAAATCAGTAGCGCCATTTTATTGTATGGATGGTGTGCTTTCATGAAATGTAATGTGTTGGATTGCTCTCTATAGTAATGCACTTGCCATAAAATGTCTGTTTTAACCCAGCGTTGATGTCAACCAAAGCTTTTTTGATATGCCTTTCAAACAGTGGTAGTAGTGGTTTTTGTGGGGGTCCTGTACAAACTCTGAAAGCTGTAAGTGAAAAGTAAAGGATGCAATTGATACCGCTGAGCTCCATGAGCAATATGTAAGTTCTAGACCAGGGGTATTATGGTTCCCCTTAAAGTGCCGGTTGTATCTGTAAGACTATATAAATGTATCTACTCTTATCATATTAAATAATTCATTGCCTCTACATTTGATTTTACTGGTTTTAGTAATGCCTAGAACTTTTATTGGCAACTGCTCATGTGGAACCATAAAGTTTCTTGTGGATGATACCAGCAGTGTGCGACTCCTTTTCAACTGGCATAAAATTGTATTATCATAAAAAGCAGATGTCCAGAGCACCCCCCCCCACTATCGGAAGTTAGAGTCCCCCCACTTTCTCTTACATCACCGTGCACCCCCCTTAACTTGTGCTACTGCTGGAAAGCAAAGTGCAGGGTCTGGAGGGGGGCTGGAGTCAGCTGCTGCAGAATGCTGATACCAGGGGAGCCTGAGAAGAGGGGGTGCTGTGACTGCACAGAGGTGCAGGATCTGTAGGAGGAGTTCTGTTCTCGCTGCTGACTGCTGAGACAAGGTGGGGGCGAAGACTAAGGGGGAGGGGTGCGGGGGCCACATGAAATGGCCTGGCAAGCTGGACTGGGCCTGCAGGTCTTGTGTTTGACAAGTGTTCTAGAGCAGGGGTGCCCACAATTTTTTGTGTCGATCTACTTTTCAAATGATGAGCTACATGAGATCTACCAACGAAAAAAAAACACTGGCTGTCATTCCTCATTTTCTCTCTTGGCTGTCATTCCTCATTTTCTCTCTTGGCTGTCATTCCTCATTTTCTCTCTTGGCTGTCATTCCTCATTTTCTCTCTTGGCTGTCATTCCTCATTTTCTCTCTTGGCTGTCATTCCTCATTTTCTCTCTTGGCTGTCATTCCTCATTTTCTCTCTTGGCTGTCATTCCTCATTTTCTCTCTTGGCTGTCATTCCTCATTTTCTCTCTTGGCTGTCATTCCTCATTTTCTCTCTTGGCTGTCATTCCTCATTTTCTCTCTTGGCTGTCATTCCTCATTTTCTCTCTTGGCTGTCATTCCTCATTTTCTCTCTTGGCTGTCATTCCTCATTTTCTCTCTTGGCTGTCATTCCTCATTTTCTCTCTTGGCTGTCATTCCTCATTTTCTCTCTTGGCTGTCATTCCTCATTTTCTCTCTTGGCTGTCATTCCTCATTTTCTCTCTTGGCTGTCATTCCTCATTTTCTCTCTTGGCTGTCATTCCTCATTTTCTCTCTTGGCTGTCATTCCTCATTTTCTCTCTTGGCTGTCATTCCTCATTTTCTCTCTTGGCTGTCATTCCTCATTTTCTCTCTTGGCTGTCATTCCTCATTTTCTCTCTTGGCTGTCATTCCTCATTTTCTCTCCTGGCTGTCATTCCTCTCTCTTTCCTGGCTCACTTTGCTGTATTTTGCAAACAGTGCAGTGCAACAGGCTTTGCAAACTAATATTCTTTGATGTAATACATAGCACTTCAGCCACCAGTATCCACCAGAAAGGTGTCAGAGAGCTTGGCTCAGCAGACTCAGGCTAATAGGTAATCATGTGTGCACAGCTAAATAAATATACCAAAATGGAATAAAGGGGCCACCATTCACACCCATCGCGATCTACCATCATCTGCTTTGAGAGCTACTGTTCGATCACGATCTACCTAATTGGGCACCCCTGTCCTAGAGAGAGCAGAAGCTGTGTTCTTTCAGGCTCTTTCCAAACTGAAATGGGAGAGACTGAATATTCTATCCAGAGAAGGGAGGTGAATTGTCACTGCTTTGGTAGTCCTTCTGTTCTGTATTCTGCGTCTTTTTTTAAAATGTTTTATGAATTTTTATTTCACAAGGAAAGAAGAGACTATAACAATATACCCGGCTGATGTGGTGCTTTTTGAAGGTATACTGGCATTTTATGTTCAAGAAATCCGAGACATGTTCCGGATGAAGTTGTTTGTGGACACAGATGCAGATACTCGGCTATCGCGAAGAGGTGA
The DNA here is from genome assembly GCF_000935625.1 of Nanorana parkeri. Taxonomy (NCBI): domain Eukaryota; kingdom Metazoa; phylum Chordata; class Amphibia; order Anura; family Dicroglossidae; genus Nanorana; species Nanorana parkeri. The sequence continues at coordinate 208,052 of NW_017307795.1, forward strand.
GTATCTGAATTTTTGGGTGTCTTTTTAGTATGTTAATTTCTGCTAGATTGCTGACTCTATACTAATGGACCTGCCATGAAATGTCTGTTTTTAAACTGGTGTCAAGCAAAACTCGGGTGACCTGCCTTAAACGGTGGGAGTGTTATGACATTTCCCAATTATGTAAAGTGTTGCAGATTAAATTATGGAACTGTTGTCTTTTTAGCCCTAGAAAATGTTTCTCCTCTCAAAGACATTGCCCTTATCTACGTGTGGAACCCTTTTTTTTCCGGCACATACAGCTTCTCTGGTTACATGCATTTGAGAAATAAATACATGAGCTCATATCTTCCAAGCTGACCTGCTGGTGCTTCTGGGGTGTGGTATCCCTCTTAAATGTCATAGGCCTGCCCTGATCATCCACATCTGTAAATCCTTCTGCCAGTAATGGCCACATTTACTGATCTTCAGCTTCTGATCTTCAGCTTCTTTAAAAAAATAAAAATGTATTTTATGCATTTTAAATGTCTTAACTTTGGTAAATTAAAAAGAAAAATCCTCCCCTTATATCTGGTGCTACCAAGACACTAATTTCCATATTTATGTGCTACAGTTACTGCTTTTGAATAATACTGTAAAAGAAATAAGAGAAATTTGCTCTTATATTTTATCGTAGCGATGCCACAATTTTCAGAACAACGTTTACAGATTGAGTTCCAAATGAAGGTCTGAATGGTTGCTGCACTTTCCTTCAACTACCAACATAGCACCATTTCCCTGAACTATGGATAGGTTTTAGTTTTTTTTGTTTTGTTTTTTTTTTTTATCTCCTCTAGCTGCCTTCTGACAGGCCTAATGTTTAATATTAGAGCCTGGACCTTAATGTGGGATGATGGGCTTCAGTAAGGAATACCCTACCCACCCTACTGTACTTCTTCTTTTAATTATTCTTACCTTCTTTTTGCTTGGTGTTTAGTTTATTAAAACTGGAGAAAAGAGTCTTTCCATTCCAACCAATCAGAGCTCTTGCTTAATTTTCCCATAAGATAAAAGGTAATCTTTTACTATTTAGAAATGCCTATTTGGTGCTTTTTTTGTTTCTTTAATTTTATTAATTCAGCAGATCAGTCTGTTATCTCTAATGGTGGCCCCACAATGGGACACAGTCTGTTTATGCCACCGGTGGCTAGCCGTTCGGACAAATGAGAAATGCCAGCTAAGGACATGCATGGTCAATGAAAAAGATTGCAATAAAGTGTATTTTTAAGCTGTTCTTTCTCTGATATTCTAGACATAAAGAGCAAGCTTGTTGGATTTAACCACCAGGGACTAAAAGATTCTGTTAAAAGGAAACTCCCTTTTTATTACCATAAACAAAATGACCTTTTCATGTAACACTGCAGCCACTGTAACTTTCTAAAACAGTCAAACAATTCAATGCAATAAGTCAACCTGGAAGTGCTCTATACACAGGTGGTGTACACAAATGTCACTTCCTGCTCCTGTAATTTTGGCTGACTGATTTCCCCCAGAAGTCTGCACTAAGTTGCAAGTACATTTTTGGTGAGATGCTTCCTTCTACTAAAGAGATGCTGACACTGCACCTTTCCTCATTACATATCTGTATTTAGACACAGAGGGGTCGGTCCCACTGGAACAGGTTACCCCAGTTTAAGCACAAACAGTTCTGAGGAAGTTTTATTACGTACCCCTTGAGGGCACTGACAATTGAAATCTGCAACCCTGTTGCATTTTGTTTATAGTGTCTACCTCATTGGAGTCCCCTACCTTGCCTTCAGGGGCCTCTACAATAGTCCCACATCTTTGTGGCAAAATGTGCTCCTATCCTCATGTCTGCCGACTGCAGAGGCTCTAAGCCTGCTCCCGCACTTTCCCCCTGCAGTCAATAACTGATCTTTATGCAACCCTAGAAAAGGCCGAGCTACCAGTTGCAATGACCATGCAGAGCTCAAACTCTGTCCCCACAGTCTCTGATGTGTGATGAGATAGTTTCCTGCCAGACGTACAAGAGAATGTTTCGGCCCTTATTGATGCAGTATGTACTACACTGCTTCCTGCGGGTTCAGCCTACTGTTCCTACCCCTGGGTCTTTTAGAACAAAGAACGTTTCATAAAATGTTGTTCCAAGGGTTTTTTTCTCTATGCAGACTAAAGGGTCCTTGATCCCACCTAAGCATATGTTGAAACTGTTTAGCTGTGCCAGGGAGTTTGTTAAATGATGGTCTATACTCACTGCATAGTCTGCTGCCAGTAACTGGGGTTCCTCCTTTAACTTAGTTTTCACTGGTGGGCACTATGCCTCCTATCACTGCTGTGACATTAATTTGTGAACTGTGATGGAATGGATTAAATCCCTCAAACACTCCCCTTCCATAATAGGTATCTGAAGCCCTGTTAGTGTGGTATCTGAGGCCCGATGTGTCAGTTGTTATGGCTTGTTGGAAACATCTAAGCTTGTGTCCAGTATGGATCAGTTGTCTATACAACTGTGCAGAGCTCTCTGGATCGCTTGTCCTTTGATGGATGCATGCTCTTTGGTCCTATCCTTAATGTCCTCGGGAATAAAAAAGGAGGCTTGAGTGTACACCCGTCTCGGCATAGGAATTCCAAGGCTGGAAACAAGAAACCTGCTAAGCCCTCAGAAGCCTTCAGCATGATGGTTTCCCAAGTGGGGGGATGGTTAATACTTGTATGTCCTTGGGTAGTTTGGGTCAGGTTCAGAGAGCACCCCTTTTAGGTTCTAAGGCCAATTCCTTGCCTTTTGGCACTCTCTTCAGCAACTTACTCTTATACGCTGTGCCACCACACAGATTAACAGGCCTTCCCCTACCTCCTTGGGTCTTCTCCTAGATGCTCTGCCTCTAGATCCTGTGGCTGTTTATCTCTGCAGCTGTATCCCATTCTGGCCACCATCTTCTACCTCTGAAAAGTTCTCTTCCCTCTGGACATATATGGTCATTCATGCTACTTGGTACACCTTTTTGTCATCCCCCCTCCTTCTCCAGATAGACCTCCTAACCTGCCTGGTCAAACTGGGACAACTTTAACGGTCCTCCCAGGATTTGCAATTCTACATGTTGCTCCTGCACACCTGATGCTTTTCATTGTGGGCTCCTATCTCTGTCCTAGTGTTCTTTCTTGGCATTCCCATTGTGGGTCATTCAGGTGAACTCCTATGAAGAAAGCAGTCACTGTGGGCCCGGTGGACAACATTTATAGGGGCTTTACGCTCTGGTGCGTTGGGTACGATTTACAGGGCCCTTTACTGGAGGAATAGATCTCGTGGGCATGCCCAGTGCTGTGATAATGTGGGAAGCTATGGGAGAGCATGCCAAATTTTCATTAAACACTTTTGGCTCCACCAGGCAACTGTTGTAAATGCTCAGTTTCCCCTGCAACTTGTAGTGGTGGTGTGAAAGTTAAAATGGCGTCATGCTACTGTCATCCCTGTCAGAAATGCTGTACTGGTTTCCATAATGTCTTATAGCGACCCTGCTCACCTACCATAGTTTCTAGATAAATTCTGCCTGCCTGGAATTTAGGTGTTCCTTTCTACCTCCCAGTCTTTTTCCACTGATAACATGGGGGATGGGGGGGATTTTTACGGTTAACATTCTCTATTGTTATCATAGCTAATTATTTGATGGCTCTTCATCCTTACTACAGCAGTTTTCTTTCCACAGATTACAGGGTGCACTGCCCCACCTGGGCACAGTGACCATATATCTCATGCTTGCCTATATGCCAGCTTTGTTGTACGAAGCCTGCAGTTAAATATTAAAAAAATAAAATAAAATTGTGTCCTTGTAAAGCTGGCCATACACTGCTGGATTTTTTTGCTGACTTGAACGAAATTTCCAGTGTGACAAATCCTGGTTTGTTTTTTATCAACTTGTGTCGAAGTAGTTGTGCTGAAAATTCTTGGCTGGTCAAGGATTCTGACGGCAGCACATCTGCCGCTGTTTCCAATAAAATTGCCTGGCATGGGAGACTTCACCCCTCAACACTGTTTACACACATTTTTGTATTTTGTGCATTTCAGTTGTAATAGGTCTATTTTAATATAAAATACACTCCTTCACTAATCTTGAGCTATAGAGTGGCTATCCTTGGTTTCACACCAATTTGAAAGCTCCGTGCAACTATAAAAAAAAGCTTATCCATTTCTTAAGGTGCCCATACACTGCACGATTCTCGTACGAGAATCGCGGGAAATCCTTCGCAAAGATTTCTTACTTATTAAAAAATATCTGTGTGATGAGCTGAGCCAAGAATTAGTTGATACCATCTGTGCCACTTAGTCATTGCCTGGGTTGCTATTTAACATTCTGTTGGGACCCAGAGAATTTAAGGGTGGGCAGATGTTTCACTGCCATGTGCAAAGAATGCACACTTAAGACGCTAATGTAACTTAATAGAGAGATAACTGGTCCATTGTTTTTTTTTTCCCCCATGCAGTACTAAGAGACATTAATGAACGAGGACGTGATTTGGAGCAGATTCTCTCTCAATATATTACTTTTGTGAAGCCAGCCTTTGAAGAATTCTGTCTGCCTGTAAGTATTTTGTATTTATTTACATAGTTATAGTATTTGAGGTTGAATAAAGATATCGAGTTCAACCTTTATGTGTAAAGGTGCCCATACACCTTACGATTATCGGACGATAATCGTATGCGATCGACTTTTCGAACGACAATCGTACGTGTGAATAGAGTGTCCGAACCGACTTTTGACGGTCAAGCATGTTTGAAAACTTTGCTCGATCGTACGATTGTCATAAGGTTGCTGGCGTTTCCGTCCGTCAAGTCGTACGATCTACACTGCGCATGTGCAAACGAAAATACGACAAATCAATTACCACATTTCGTCCAGGTGCTTCTTGTTAATTACGGCTAAATTAATCTTGCGATCATCGGGGCAGGATGGGGCTGTCGTACGAGCATCGTACGACTATTTGATCATCAGACAAAAAGTTTTGTCCGATAATCGTAAGGTGTATGGGCACCTTAAGTGAAGGAGTCCCTGTGTGGGCTTAGGTTTTAAGAGTGTACCTGTACCCCTGTATGTTGCCGTCTCTTAGGAAGGTATCTAATTGATTTTTGAATGATTTGATACTCTCTGCTGATACCACTGCATGTGGCACAGAGTTTCAAAATGTAACCACTCTGACTGAAAAGAATCTCTTACCCTTTGTGGTTACGTTTTTTTTTTTTCTCCACCAATTTTAGGTGGTGGTCTCTAGTCCTTGTTACGGAGTTTACAGTAACAAGTTTATTGCTGATGTTGCCATCACCACAAAAAATCATGTCCCCTGTGAAACGCCTCACTTCCAGCGTGAAAAACTCTTTTAAGTTTAGCAAACTTGTCTCAAATCTTTGGTCCTGCAGCTTCTCAGTATTTGCTAAATTTTTATATAAAAATGTATAGATAACATCAAATATAGTAAAGTGGTATAATTGTTTAGTGTATCACTTTGCCTTGCTGACATGCTATTCTGAATAATTAACCATTAAAGAGGAACTCCAGGGGACCAAATAAAGGATACACTCGCTCGATCCTGCCACAGTGACTGCTCACCTCTTTCCCTCTCTGTTCCAGCTGTTATGTCCCTCTGATTACTCTCCTCTAATACACTTCATTAGACATGATGACTCCCTGGTCCTTAGACTGTGGGGACCAGTATAGCAGCCATGGAGGATTGAAGATTAGGAGAGTATATCTTTTTTTATTCAGTCACCTAGATGAAAATGAGCAGTTAACCCTTGCAGTACAGGAGTACCCCCACTGCAAGGGTTAACTTTTAAAAATCCTGGAGTTCCTCTTTTAAGCACTTGCTGGTGGTGGTGAAGCTTGCCTGCCCTCTCCCAAAATATCTATTGGCCATTAAGTCAGCTTATGATTTTAGTGGGACATTGGGAATGTATGGGGGCAGGAGGAAATCAAGCTCTGACACTGCTGGACCTTTTGATGAGAGCTGCATATTTGGGCATAACAGTGACCCTAGAAGCTTCTGTAAATATATGCACTTAGTGTATGTGAACCCTTTTGTTGTATACACAGCTAAACCATTTAAAACACGAAAATTGCTGAGGCAAACCATGTAAAGGGGGGTGGAGACCGAGAGCAGACCTTTTCTCTACATACCATGACTCAGTGTGTCTCCTGTTATAGCTTCTGTCAATCCCTAAGGGAGGGCTTGCCTATGCACATGTAGCATGTGATATCAAAGCCTGACATCCTGTGGCCCCCCTTTAACTTATTACTCCACATTCACTGTCAAATCAGTCTCAGCAAGGCTGATGGAGGGTGTGTCAGCAAGACTGACCATGGAGCTACAGGTACACTGTGCATCAGCACGGCATCCTGTAGCTTATGAATACAGGTTATGGGATGCAAACTGACCACATCAGCTGCACAATGTTTCTGTGCATTGTAATAAGAATGATTCAGGAGGGGATGAGGACTGGCGGAATCACCAGGTATTTGTTGCTGAAATTGTTGAGAAAAAAAAAAATGTAGCACACGTACAAGAATTACTTCTAAAACATGACTACACCAATGAACGTGCAGGCAAACTCTGACCCTCCAGCTGTGCTGAAACTATAAATCCCATCATCCATTAGGCTCTGGGAGTCATGCCTGTGGCTGTCGGTCTTGCAGTGCACAATGGGATTTGTAGTTGCACAACAGCTGAAAGGCTGGAGTTTGCATACCCCTGCACTAATGGTATATGAGAAAGTAGGGTAACATACACTTTAAAGCAGAACTAAACCCTCCTATCCTTTTTACAGCTGAATAAGCAAGGTGTATGTTTAACTTTAGATCTACAGTTGTGATTGGTAATGCACATGTCTGTGTGGACTTGTTGAAAACCTGAAGGTGTTTTCAGACTGTATGAGGAAACGCCACAATCCAGGACACACGCGCCTACTTGGATTATCCCTTGCCTCCTCTGAGGCAATTTGTCTTGAAAGTTCTATCCGCCATATAGTAGTTTACCTGCAGTGCTGTACTGTATTCAATGGAGCTCCTTATGCATGCCTGATATGCATATAAAATACTTTGTGGGGTGCACTTTCCTCAACCTAATATTGTACTATCTATAAATGCTGTAACTATCCCAGCAAAATGTTTTAAGTTGGTTTGCAAAATCCTGTATTCATCTTTACTGTGAGCAGCTTTAAGAGCTGTAGATTAATGCAAGATAGAATTTTGGCTCCCGATTTGCAAAAGATTTACCACTTCTTTTTTTTCTTCTTGCATGTAGACCAAGAAATACGCAGATGTGATAATCCCCAGAGGTGCCGATAACCTGGGTGAGTGAACAACCACGTAATGCGCCATTAATTGATTTGCTTAATTGTTTAATTCATGTGAAGTCACACCTTTTGCAAATTAATTTCCCAAAGCTTTAGTCAGTAACCCATGTATGCTTTTGTATTTAAGAAACCTCTTCTCCATTCCTCTACGCAGACTGGTAGCACCCTGAAAAATATAGGACCCCACCTGAGTGTGTTGGAAACCATTCCCTTTGAGAACCATCTTAATAGGAACATCACTAGTCAGGTGGAAAGCCAGGTCGCCTTTAAGGATTCTACTGACAAGATGTTAGAATCCCAAGTTAAACTCGTTGGTTTTGTCCTTCGTTCTGTGGTGGCAGTGACTTTAATCTGTCAGACTATTTCGGAGTGAGGCAATTCCCTCCAAAGGGATTTCTTTTTAGCTGGGATGGTTTCCTGTTTATAAAGAGGGTAGAGACTTGTGCTTCGGTTGCAATGACTGACTTGCTACAAGCATCAAAGCTTATATGCGTTGTGGGTCTGATGTCTATGCAGATCTGCAGGGTACTAAGGTTGCACAGCGGGGATGCTAATATTTCCAATGAGCATCTGATATCCTTCGTCCCCTGTTCGGCCCTCTGCTGGGCACCGTGACCAGTAATGTCTTCGGAGACCAGACCACATGCCTGCCCTGTCATAGGACGTCTAGGGATAGGTTGGCTAAATGCTTTCCTTCTCCATTGCCCTCTGGGCCCGACTGCAGCTCCACCCGTAGGGCTCAAACCCAGAGGTCCGCTAAAACCTCTGAATGGTCTTCAAAAAAAAGTTCCTCGCGTCGAGCTGGGGGGGGGGGGGGGGGGCGGTTGCGCATCCTGGTGGATTCTTGGGTAACTTTTGTGTATTGCATTCAGATGCAGAGAGCTCTTCTTTTAGCCCACAGGCTCTTCTCTTGCCCCCACTTCTGTTGCTCCATCTTCTCTCCCCTGTGATATTGCACAGAACCCTGCACTTTCTCCAGTCTGTCTGGGTTATACACAGGACCCTTCTGCCCCAACTCCTTTTTGTTAACTTGTATTCCACTTCCTTCCTCAAAGTCCCCCTGTCCCAGGGACCTCAGTGTTTCTCAGGCACATCTGTTATTTTCTTAGAGCATTAGCTCTTGTTTCTAATCGAATGCCCACTCCTGGCATCCCCACTGTGGAATCCTCAGGCAAACTTCTGTTTAGTGAGTCAGTTTAGTGGCTCCTTGTAGTCGGCAACTTCCTGAAGAGCCTAAACCTCTAAAGTCCAGTCGCGCACATTGCTTACATTTTTAGCTCTCTTGTTCAGCTCTTCAACAGTTCACAGTGCCATCCAAAAATGCAAGTTAAAGCTCTGTCATGCAAAGAAGCCATATCTCAACATTTCCACAAACACTGCTGTCTTCTCTGGGCCAAAGCTCATTTGAAATGGTCTGTCGTAATGTGGAAGTCAAATCGAAATAGGACCTTCTTTTTGGCAACCATGGGTGCCGCGTCCTCCATACTAAAGAGGAGAGGGACCTTCCAGCTTATCAGCAGTCAGTTCAAAAGCCTGCATCTCTGAAGGTATGGGGATGCTTTAATGCATATGGAATGGACAGCTTGCACATCTGCAAAGGTACCATCAATGCTGAAAAACATATCCAGGTTTTAGAGCAGCATATGCTCCCTTCCAGATGATGCCTTTTTCAGGGCAGGCCTTGCATATTTCAGCAGGACAATGCATCTATGACGACGACAACAACATGGCTTCATAGTAGTAGCGGCCGGGCGCTTAACTGGTTTGCCTGCAGTCCAGACCTTTTCACTGATTGAAAATATTTGGAGCATCTTGAAACCATGAATACGACAAAAGAAGACCCAGGACTGTTGAGCAGTTAGAATCCTACATCAGGCAAGGATGGGACAACATTCCTCTCCCAAAACTCCAGCAACTGGTCTCCGTTTCCAGACGTTTCCAGCGTGTTAAAAGATGAGGATGCTACACCGTGGTAAACATGACCCTCAGACATGTTGCAGCCATCAATTTCAAAATTACCTTTTTATTTGTTTTCTTAAAAATGGTACATTTGCTCTGTTTAAACATTTGATATTTTTTCAATTTTCTATTAAACATTAGTTTGAGATTTGCAAATACTTTTATTCTGTTTATGTAGATTTTTACAGTGTCAACTTTTTTGGAATTGGGGTTGTAGTCCCCCCCCACCTTGAATAAGTCTCCTACTTTGGACTCTGCGTCCAGGAAGTAGTGGGAGTGTGTCGTGAACAAAAAAGAAAGCTTCTCCAGGTTTTTTTTCAAGTGGCAATACTTGACAACCCCTAACTAAACACACAATGCAAAAAGAAAACTCGGTTCTGATCTAAAGGCTTACTCAGATTTCATAGAAAAACTAACATTAAGCCGATCGGTATCCTGCAAGAAAAGGTCTGAATATTCTAATTACACAGACGGAAGGTTAATTCCTTACACTTCGGCAATCTAAAGTCAAAGCATGTTGTATGATCCAGCACACTTGGATACTCCTGAAAAAACCTGATAAACCTGAAAAATCACAAATGTGAGTACTCGAATATACAGTTTTTGGACTGTCCTTGAAGATCTATTACTGCGAATTCAATGTTGTCTGTTATTCACAGGATTCTTAATATAGGGCTAATCTTCTAGTCTATTAATTATATTGGACTATAAAATGATGACCAGACTATAAAATGATGACCAATCTATAACCAGACTAACCAGTACACCTCTAATGAGGAATATACAAACTAGTTTGTTTATTGGGTAACATCATTATGAATCTGTGAATATCAGACTGCCAAACCGCTCAGAGCTCAAATCCTTTCTTCCACACCTAGTGCTCTGAGAACCTGTGTTATTTAATGTCCGGCAGGGGCGTCCCGAGGCTGGGTGACACCCGGAGCGGTAACAGAGTGTCACCCCGCCGAGACGTCACTGTGCATGTGCGTTGATGTCATCGCGCACGCGCGGCAGTATTCTGATACCTGCCGGTGGCCATCTTGGTGATGGGACGCTGGCAGAGAGAGGAGGGGACAGTCACCCAGCGGGATAAGGTATGCCGCCTTGCCCCCTCCTCTCTCCTCTCCTGGGCAACAAATGCATAATCATCACAAGATGCTGGAAAGAAACTGGCAATTGCTACAATAAAGAGAAAACAAAACTGGCAACAACAAATGGACAATAAACAGGCTCTGTGATTGATTCTCTGTTTCAAAGTGCACCTTTTTTAAAGTGTATATATACCTTTTAGATACCTTATTTTTTTGAGCTCCACCGGCATGCAATTAAGAGACTTATCAGCCAGTCCGTATGAATGTGACATGTGATTGAGACAACGTTGTCTGTATTAATATTTTAGAACACTATAAGGTGGTGGTTGTGATTCATGATAATTACTCGTGTGTAATTTATAGTACTATTTATAATAGTACTATAAATTACGCACGAGTATAAAGTGTTTTTTTATTTTTTTATTTCTTTCAGTAAAAGTGGATATTCCGACCCTTTAGAACTACTTTGGTCTGATCTCTAGATCAGAACAGAGTTTTCTTTTTGCGGAGTGTGCCGTCCCAACTCTCAACCCTTCCCATAATGGGAAGTTGTCTGACACTTAGTGGACAGTGTTGAGCGTATTAGCCACGTTTGAATGGGGAAACTTGGAACCTTTTTGAAGCTATCTCTCCACCTGTAGCATGCACTGAAAGTAGAGTTTTTGTCCCTGGTTGCACCTCCACTCATGTGCAGCAAGCAAAGACCATGCTAGATGGAGCCTCTGTCTCCTGAATTGTCAGCAGGTGGATCACCCTAGCTTCCTGCTTCAAGTACTCTTTGCTGGGGACAGTGTATCTGTGGCCCTTGGCTGATCAGCAGCCTTCTCTGGAAGGTCTTCCAGATATCTTCCTTTTTTTCCTGCTCTTACTCAGGCATATACTCTTAGTGCTTTGGCTAAGATTACTGTCCTCGTTCCGTGGCCATTGATGCTTCGCTGGACCTGGGGGATTGGGAACTCCTAACTTGTTTTGTGTGCATTAGGGGTGTGTACATGAAAGGTGCGCATTTTATTGAGCAGATTGAAATGCATCGCAGTGAATGCGAGCAAAAACACACATAGAAATGTGCTAAACACTTATGTTGAGCATTTCCAATAGTCTATGCGGCCAAACACGCTGTAATCTGCCAAAAAAAAAAGCTCATGTAAATTTTTTGCTTGCGACAACTCTCGGGTGTGAACAGGGGCCATAGAAATGAATGGGATTTCTTGTGTTATGGGTTCCTTCCTTTCTGTTGGTGTACAATATTCTAGGAAATCCTTCTGAACCATGTTAAACTAAAACCCCTTCTGAATATTTACTGGTTAATGAGCTTTACACTTGCTGAGCACAAGGAACAGTGTGATTCCAGTGTAAATATGATGTGACAAATTTATATTGAGGTGTGTGTGTGTGTGTGTGTGTGTGTGTGTGTGTGTACACACACTGTATGTGACATCGTTGCCTCCTGCTCTACACACATTTTTCACAAAAATTGCAATAACAGTAGGAGTAGCTGAAAGTGGCTTTGGTTTAACAAAACCTGAACAAAAATGGCAACTGCAAAAATTCATTTATAACCAGCATTTTTAAATATGGTACACATGGTTTACACAGAACAAAAATAAATTTTACGGCACACTTGACCAGCAACAAAGCAAATTACACTGTCTGCAAATATTGTGCAACTAAAACCTCTGTTTTAATGCAAATTGTTAGACAAGCCAGAACAAAGCTCTGTTAATAATGCAAACTGTTACAGTGTAACTTGTTTTGTTGCGGGATACTCTGCTATGGGTCAAGAGTGTGTAACGTATGGAGTGCAGGGTCGGGAGTATGTCAGAAATAAGTAACGTAGAGGTAGGCAAACACAGTAGAACTACATATTACCCCTGCCTCTGTTTAATTCCATGCCCCTACTACAGTTCTCACCTTCCTCTTCAGTACAGATTTAGCCACCCGGTACAGATCTCTCCCTTGCTCTCACACACATCTTCCGCATTGCATGATTTTTTTTATTCTTGCTTTCTCCCTTTCCTTACCCCCCACTTTCCCATTAGAGACCACTGAACTTCATGAAGTGCAATTATTAGAGCTCGGATACAGTGCCAGGGCTCAGTGAGTGGGTAGGTCTTACCCTGGACACGTATCGAGTCGAGGAGCTTAGGAGACCTCTCCTCCGTACTGTACACATCGTTTCAATCTGATGTTTGAGGCGGCAGATGCTGTACAAATGATGCTGAAACTTTAAAAGCAAAAGGTGCTCCCGGGGACACCCTTTTGCCCAGGTGCTTGGGGCGAATGACGAGCATTACCTGCTTACACAGTATCCCTAGATTATATGAGGGAGTACATGAGATTACCTCAAAAGAAGAGTGGCAGTTGGCTTGGTCATTTCATTGCTTTATTAAACTAGGCATTTCATCATTTATTGGCCAAATCACTTTTTTGTTGACTTTAATAAAACAGAGAGGGGAATTTATCAAAACTGGAGCAGCTGTGCATGTCAACCAATCAGCTTCTCTTTCATTTTCAAACCTTCACTAAACAAACTGAAGAGAGAAGCTGATTTGGTTGCCCTGGGCAACTACTCCAGATTTTGTCTGCTCCAATTTTGAAATAGTCTCATTATGCTTTTCTACTCTGCTTTTAGATGAGTGGCATACATTTCTGCCATAGTTTAAATGTTTGTTTGTAGGTTTTCTCTCTATCCTACTTCATGACCGAATTGAAAATCCAGATTTTTTTTTTTCTTTTACAGTGGCTATCAACTTGATTGTTCAGCACATCCAAGATATCCTAAATGGTGGATTAACAAAGAGGCAGACTAATGGTTATGTGAACGGTTACACAAGCCATCGGAGTAGGCACACCTCAGAGTCCAGCAGCAGCCGACCTCACTAAAGTGCCCTGTGAATGTGGAATCTGTATATACTTTACATCAATACAAGGTATTCCACTGTAACCTGGAGACAAACATGAGCTTTCATTGGAGGAGAATTATTTCCTATGGGCTGTATGAGCTCTGGCCTTTTAAACTGCCAAAAAATGAACCTGACTACTGCAACAAGAATAAAACATGCTGGAATTTGCTGCTCTCGAAGTCAGAATGGGGAAGCCGTGGCCTACTATGCCTTTTTTTTCTTCTTCTTTTGCTTACTCCTAATTTGAATGGAGAAAGGGAAGGCTGGACTTTAAAAATCTAAACTTGAACATCCATACTGACTACTGAAAAAAATGATCCATAACATACCTAATATCTCATTATTCTAGAATTGTCATAATGTGAAATCATGCACAGTTATTCACCACAAAAGTATTTTCAAAGCTTTGCTAATTTGAGTGTTATTTCTAGGAGGAAGATTGGATAAATGTGCAGTAATTGAGGCAGTGTCAGTAACCCACAACTTAGGTGTGCGATCCCCTTGATTTAGTTATATGTATATTTTTATTTTTTTCTTCTAGATGTTAAAACATCTGACGAGTCAGTAGTTTGGATAGTAGGGTATGACCACTTAGAACAGAAGATTTGCCTTTTTCCAGTGCCAAAAGCATAATTGTGGGTTTTATAATGTTACTCACGGGAGACATTCATATTTGCATTGTTTAAAGTTGGCAAAGTATTTATTTTATTTACTTTCTACCCTGTGATAGCTTTTTTTTCTTTTTTTTTTTAAATCTCTACTGTCTTGTTCCCTTTCTAAATAAATTGTATCATGATCTGATTAAAAAAAGCTGTTCTGAACAGCAGGAAAAAAAAAGACATTAAAAAAAACTACTTGCTGAAGGTGTTTTTACTACTAAATGGTGTTGACAGTTTTATGTTAAATGGTTTCCATCACAACTGAAATTTAACAGCTGCTTCTGGTTTATTTAGAAAGACAGAGGGTATTTCCCCATCAATGTTGGACTGCGAGCTGCAATTTCAAGTCATTTACCATTATCTGCATCACTTCTGGGCTGCATACTTGGCCCAGTCTTCAGATAAATTGTGTAATGTAAACTTCAGCTGACAGTCACTGCCCATTTTATGGGGCACCAAATCTTTCAAGCAGAATTGATATTCCCCCTGATATGATATGACCACAATTATCAATTGATAACATTATTTATGTACGTATAGCATTTACAAATATATATCACAATTTTTTTTTCCCGCTCATTTAATTTTAGCTCGGTCGCCAAATGTATAATTTTAGTCCCTATTTGGCCCTCACTATGTATGGATTAACATGTTAAAGGTCATGCTACCCTAGATGGGGCTCATGGTATGATTTTTGATGTGTATTGCATGCCAGTGTAGTGCTTCCAGGATAGCGGTCATAAACAGCTGTAAGAATCCTTCTATTAAGCAAAAGTGGACTTCTTCTTTTGACGGTAGTTTTTTAAGCAGTTTGTGTGACTAAAGGTTAGAGATTAACAAGCGCCTCTTCTACTCCCAGGAGGAATTTTGGTGCATATTTCTTTTGCACGCAGAATATTTAATTAGCTGTAACTTATTGGCCATACATGTGAAAATAAAGAGACTAAAAAGCTTGAAGTTTTGACCCCCCCCCCAAAAAAAAAATACTTTTAACAAAGTCACCCCAGAACAATTTTTTTTTCTTTTGTATGTGTTTCTCCTGGGAGATTCCCTCTCCCTTGAAGTTAGCAACTAATCACCAACATAGGAAAGAGAAATTGTCCCAGTAAATGATGGGGGAAATTCTAGCCTGTCCCCACTCTACTATGTGATGGGATGACAGATGCAATAAGATTTTTAAACCCTTCTTCACAGTGCATAACAAAGCAAACCTTTTTAGCTGCATATCATTTAAACATTTCCTTATTGTGTTTCATCCAGTTTCACAGCTCAACATATTACTTTATTTTAATCTGCAACACATATTTGTTTAGAATACCACTTGAAAGGGGTGTGTGTGTGTGTGTGTGTGTGTGTGTGTGTGTGAGATCGATCTATCCCCCCTCTTCCAAATGTTTCTCTCGGGCCATTTGGAAATATGTGTATATATGTTTTTAAATATCCCTCTGGCATAGTCACATCATTGTGACATTTGTGATGGTTTTTCTTCCCACCTCTAAGAAAAAACAATGTTAAAAGGAAAGTCAGCTTTCTGACCCAGTGTCATGTTACACCTATATTTAGGGTGTAGCATAAAACATGGTTACATTCTTCCTACAAATGTGTGCATTTATTTATTTCATACGGGTGGACTGCCTTTTTTCAAACCATTTTATGTCTCGGGAAGTCCATACTGTATGCTTGGGTTAATCCTGCAGAAATGTGTTCACATGAGATGCTTTATCAAGCCTAAAGATGGCCTTACACCTTGCAATTATCATTCAACTTATTTTGTGCACTCATCGAATCGTCGTCCATGTTCCGCTCGGATATCCCATCATGCACAGATCTATGTGGAATTCGATTTTTCTCTTCTGTTCATTGAAGGACACAGGAAACGGGTCTAAGATCGTGTACTGTAGGGTAATATTGCCACCTGCAGGAGAAGGACGCTAGGCACAAAACAAAAGACCGCCTTGGGGGCGTTCTCTGCTGGTGGCCAAACTCCCCACCTGCTGACCAGTCTCCAATAAGTAGCAACAAAAATCCTATTTTCTCTTCCATTCATTGACGGACACAGGAAACATCTAAAATTATGTACCGTTGGGACGTCACAAAGCAATAACAGGCAGAGGGGTGGGCACTAAAAACAATTCCCCCAACTTTCACAGACTTACCTCGCTGCGGTCGCTCCCCCATCAGCGGCGTCTCCTCAGGAGCGTTCCGACGCTCACAGCTCCGCCCATCTCACACCGCTCTGCTTGATTAGACAGTGGGAGATTCAATTGCTCGGCGTTCTAGTAATGTGGAACGTTGAGCAATTGCTCTCCTCCGTACCTGCACCGCTCTCAATCCTGAATTGAGGCCCCTTGTCTCTGGGGTTCCACAGCCAGCCTGTGGGGGAACAGCGGCCCCCCATCCTATCCTCGGATCTCTTCACGCTGGACACTTCTGTCTCCTACCTTATGTGCTACTTAGTCACTTTCGACTAACTGCTTATACATCCTTATGGGAACTGCTGGACTGTCCTACTACAGTGATTAATCGCTGCATTCGTTATCTATGTACTTATGCATTGGGGTGTTGTCCGTGAGCGGTGTGATACATATATTTACACAATACATTTGCCTACTATTTCTATATTATTACCAGAGTTAACGCTTGGCTGCAACCTCAGTATGGTAATTGCTGTACGGGACTACAAATCCCCTCAGACCCCGGGGAGCACAATTTGCTGAACTAAGCATTGTTTTCAGTTGCCTTTGTTATATTCGTTAACTACTGCTTTTTACCTTATTGTGGATACCTGCGGTATGACTAAAATACTGCGGCACAAGTGACAATCTCTCTAAATTGTTGGTGTATGATTACGCTCACACCTCACTATAGAGTGTAATAGTGGGTCCCCCAACCTAAACCACCCACCTCCTGCGAGTTACTATGTGGGTATTCCGCAGCTGTGATCCAACTCCAGTAAACAAACTGCTCGAGTGTTACACCAACAGAGACCCCCCCCCTCCCCTTAAAGGGCCACCTGCAAAACTTTGCACCCCAAACTAGCATCTGCTGATAGCAAAACATCCACCATATAAAACTTGGCAAAGGTATGAACAGAAGTGGCAGCCTTACAAGCCTGAGAAACAGGCACCGTGACAAAAAGCCCAAGATTCCCCAAGACACCCCAACATGGTGATGAGAACCAGCCCGTGTGGCGTATTGATGAGAACCAGCCCGTGTGGCGTATTGATGAGAACCATCCTGTGTATCTTGGGCCGGTGAGTAAACATCCCGGCCGGGAGAGAAACACTTTTTCCCAGAAAGGTTTAATCTGCTCAATCGAGCAGATTAAACCTTTCCCTGCGATCGTTTTTTTTCTTTTCTTTTCTGACATCGGGAGCCACGGCCTGACCGTCAGTCAGAAAAAAAAGGTAATACGATTGCATAGCTAGATTTCTATTGGCTATTGCACTTTGCAATAGCCAATAGCAAACTAGCTAATGCACCCGCCCACTGCTGCTGTCAATCAGCAGAGGGGGACCTGAATTTTTCTATCAGGTCCTCTTCTGGTGATTGTAGCAGCAGGGGGCGGGTGCAATAGCTAGTTTGCTATTGGTTATTGCAAACTGAAATAGCCAATAGGAATCTAGCTATGCATTCTTATGCCTTTTTTTTTAGTCTGGTTACTGCAACTGGCAGAATACTAAAAAAAAAAAGAAGTCTGCAGATACACGGCGCCCGGCTTCCTGATTGGCTGGCTAGACGGCTCTAGCTGGGTACCGGACGAAGGCCACGTTCTCGTTGGAGAGGCCTCGGGGGATGACAGGCTGCACATACTAAGGTAAGAGGGGACTTTTTTTGTTAATCGGGAAGCCAGGTGGCGACTCTTTACACGCTTCCCGGCTAATCAGGAAGCCAGGTGGCGAGTCATTACACGCCACCTGGCTTCCTGAATGGGACTTCCGTTACTCGGTAATTGGTATCGGCGAGTACCGAAAAAAAATTATCGGTACTCGTACTCGGTACCAAAATGCCGGTATCGGTGCATCCCTACTATTTATAATGGTCTGGCCCTCTAGCAACTTCAGCGCGAAATGATAGCTAATTATAGCTAATTTGCCTATAAACATAAGGTGGTCATAATAATCTGGCCACTCGGTGTATAGTAATAAAAATGCTGTAAAGGTAAAGATGCTTTCAAAAATGATGCAATGACCAGTTATTTATCACTTACCAACCTACAAAATGCCTACATCAATAAATCATCATATATTTGGTCTGTCTACGCTTTGCCTTCAATGCTCCCACTTGCACAAAGGAATTTACAGGCAATATGGTTCAGTGCATGAATAAACAATTATATCAGGTGATATATAACAGGTAACGATCAACAAGATAACATGTAGGTTTAAATGCAATATTTAAATAGAACAGAATCAGCTTTGTGCTAAAGACAGCTCAATGTAAGAAATCTTACACAATGGCAAGACTCGGCACAGCAACACGACACAGGGTGGTTTCACTGCACAACACTTCACAGGTACTTACACTTTTGCACAGTACATATATTTTTAGTTATAAAAAAAAGCAAGTACGCCCCATGAAAATGGTTGACTTTTCAACATATTTGAACAAGAAAACATTTGGTCTTAATTCAAATGGCTCCTAGTTAAAAGGTGAAAGCATGAGGAACATTTGGCTTTTTAATCATTATTTCCACCAAAAATCAATAGATGTAATGGTGTGCTGTGGAAAAGATAAGAACATCCTAGTATTGCCCCCTTTAGCAGAAATTATTCTTTGGAGGTGTTTTGTATAACTGCTCACCGCTCCCTAACAGTCACTCCAGTTGCAAAATGTTTGTGAATTTCCTTGCATGAACTGCCCCTCTCAAATCCCACCACAACAGTTCAATGGGCTTAAAATCAGGGCTTTGGCTGGGCAAGCCCATTACCTCTATTTTTTTGTTTTGAGCCTTTCCTTGGTGAGTATGCTAGTGTGCTTTGGATCATTATCGTGTTGAAAGTTCCAATTTCAGTTTAACATTTGTACAGATGGCCTCACAGCATTAAACACACTTTGGTATAATGCAGAATTAATGATTGACTAAATTACCTCAGGCTGCCTAGGCCCTGCATCAGCAAAGCAACCCCAAACTATAATATTTTCACATCCATTTAGCAACCTGGCTGCCCCAATAGCACTTATCGCCCCCTGCGATGACCAACAAACTGAGATCCAGACTGTAGATATGATGCTGAAGAAACTTAATTGTAGAACTTCAGGAAAAGAGGTTCAGGGCTAGGAACATGAAGGATGGTGTAGACTACTTTATATGGTAGAACAAAGTATCTGCTGCTATTACCGACTAGGACCTTTAAGGCAATCTGTGTTTAGAGCACTCGGCTAAGCAGTACTTGAATCAGAAGTCACCATTCATACTCTTTAGTTACAGCAGAGGCTCACTTCTCAGGTTCCCCATGCCTGTTGAAGTTACTCTGTCATCTTCATCCTAGGTATCAGCCACTGGGCCCCCAGACTCAGGCCCCAGTGTGAGTTCCCAGTGTGAGTTCCCCTAGGCTTCAGGCTTAGCCAAATCATACAGTCCATAGCAGCCTCTCCCAGGCAGCATCCGGGGCAGAAAGAGAGCCTCACATGGTCCACCCCAAATATTTATGTCCTCTCCCAGCATGCACCACTGGCATGAACATCATATTGATTGACCAGGGAGACATAGATATTCATAATAATCTCTTCTTCGTTGCTCTGTGGCAAGGATACACCCAGCACCAGGCAGATGCAGATGGTAACACATTGCTTAAGGGAGACCAAATGAGCATAGACTTTTGGATCAGCATCAGACTGAATACAATCTGACAACAACTAAATTTAACTAAGCACTAAGTAACTGCTTACAGGGTGCTACATTGGCATGATGAGACCATGATGATTCAGACAATGTTTGTCAAATAAAGACAGTAGCTATAATGCATGAAGATCAGCAAATGATTTGATGTTGAATATAGCTGAATACAGATGTAAGAATAAAGTAGGTATTTTGAAGAAGAAAAGTAGAGAAAGAAGAAAGAGCCACAAGCAGCTCGCGGCATACTTTCCGTCTCAGTATATACTGAGCCTAGGGTGATGGGAGGACGCTAGTTTGTGTCCTCCCGTTACCCTAAGGAGAACTATGGGGAAAAGTCTTAACCCCATAGTTCTCCTTTAAGGAGCTTATTTACATATCTAATGATAGAATGTCACAGTTCACTTGTACTTGGGCCTGCTTGCTGCATGCAAAAATATCTGTTGCATACGCCCAGAACATGTTGTCCACCCTTCTTGTCACCTAGATCCTCTACCTGGGACCCCTGGGTGAACCTTAAATTTCTGTACTCTGGTCTTGATATTTTAGCATCTTCTACTCCACGTCACATGGTGACTTTCTACTATTTTTCTCATTTGTCTTACCCTCCCTCTCCAGCCCTCACTGCTCTTCTTTCTCTTTAGTTCTTCTATCCTTTCCTCCCCTATCCCATAATCCCCTCTTCCCTTCTCCTTTCCCCAGTTCTGCTCCATGTAGCTCAATTCCCTAATTTTGTTGCTCCCCTTCCGAGGCATATTTTATCCCATGTGCATACTATGATGGCATATACTCTTTGTTTACCCTGGAGACCCATGCAGGGGCGTGTGTGGGGGATTTGGCAGATTTGTCTCATATACCTGAGTACATAGTATTTTTTATGACCTGGTGCAATCTGCAACCCCCTTGTGTATCTCTTCTTAATGAGCCCCTTGTGTGCGCCTGCTCCTCGCACATTTTGGGCCCCATTTGTCTTGGAGTCATCTTAGATGATGGAATTGTTGTTTCCGGGTTTCTACATGTTTCTGGCACTGTATTTGGTATGACTTTCCCAAATACAATACATGTGTACTGCACAGCTGACTCTTTGTACTTTATCATTGTGCTAACACTGTTTATTTTGTATTTCATACCTAATAAAATTATTTTCTTGAAAAAAGAAAAAAAAACAACTGCAGAAAAACTTCTGGCTATGAAACTACAAAGGAATGAAGACTGGTTTGATGAGGAATGAAGAAAAGCAACAACAGAAAGATGCAAGCACAGCCTAAAATGTACGCGAGCAAGAAGAAATGAATGAGGTTAGTGCGATAAAGATAGGGTTTCAACTGAGATTTATGATTAGTAGAAGTAAATGAAATCTTAACAGGGAAATGGAGAGAACATTAGCCGAGCTAAATATTATAAGAATTATCAAAATCTCAAAGCATGAGACAGAAGTAAAAAAAAAGTCTTATTTTATGGCTTAGAAAAAGACCTGAAACCACCTGTTTCAAGGACTGTAATAATAAAGTGCCAAGAGAAAATGGTAGAAGTTCCACATAACTAATAACTAAGCTTTTGGAAGGAGGAACAAATACCATTCTTTACAACCCTGCGCTTTTGTCCTAACTTCCCCCTCCCCTGTGCTTTTATCCTAATTCTACCTCCATCTTTATCGCCACTGTCTTTCCCCCATCTGTGCACTTTTCTGTCTGCTCTCTGTGTTGTTTGGTTTAGTAACCTATTGTTACTTTCTACTAAACCCCATCATATCATTACCAGCAGAACTTCATCCATTCTCTTTTGTTTTCCACCCTGCGCACAACTTTGCATGTCTGATGTACTGTCTTGTTATCACTCCATATATGCCATCACACCGTTTCCTCTCTGCTGCCTAGAAGCAATATTGTTTTTTTCTGTTTTGCTATTTTCTACTCCATGACCCCCACACTTTTCATCGCTACCCATATTGTTTTAACTCCACAAACAGGTTCACTCTGTGCTCATCCAACCCTCATTCTGTCCAGGTATCCTTTCTCCACTCACTATATGCCTAGCCAGTTCTTTGACATGTTTTTCTGTGTGCAGCTCTCTTTTGTCGTTTCTGAGTAAGTCAAGTAAACGTGTGACTTTGCTTCTAGGTATTGGCCACATACATGCTGGCTCACTTAAACACCCATATGTTTGTCTTTTTCATTAATGTGTGGGTAATTGAAATACAAATTTCAACTGACTTCCCATTATAAGATACAGATGCCATGGCTCACTTTGCATAAGAACAGCTTTGTAACTTTAAGGTTCTGAACTACCCAAGCTTTCTGGGGAACTCAAGTGCAAATGGTTTATGGATATTATTCACAGGCCATGCTGGCTTA
This sequence comes from Nanorana parkeri, assembly GCF_000935625.1. Taxonomy (NCBI): domain Eukaryota; kingdom Metazoa; phylum Chordata; class Amphibia; order Anura; family Dicroglossidae; genus Nanorana; species Nanorana parkeri. Next base: position 230,178 of record NW_017307795.1, read on the forward strand.
GTAATGTGAATATGATTCAGGACATTAAAGGGGAAAACTTGGTTCTGCATATAATTATTCATAAAACCTCATAATATTCAACATTCTCCAGTCTAAAAGATACAGTGTTTTCTTGTCATTGGCTATCTGGACTTAAAAGAAAACTACGGGGAAACCTTTTTAACCCATAGTTCTCTTAAGGGTCACGGGAGGACATATTCTAACGTTCTCCCGTGACCCAAAGCTCAGTATATAGCGAGCTATTGCTCACTGTATACCGAGATCGCCACAGCCGGGACGGATCCCGACAATGCTGTCGAGATCCATCCGGTTCCGTGAGTGACAGCGAGCTCTGCCTATCTAGAGGCAGAGCCAGCTGTGACCGCCCCCTCCCCCGTCGTACCCCTACTCAGCGATGGAGGATCGGAGCGGGAAGGGGGACTGACAGTCACCGCTCTCTGCAGGGAGATGATTGGAAAGTGAGCGAGCAATGGTATGCATTCGCTCACTTCCCGATCTATAGAGCCAACCTGTGAAAGTCTCATTGTCACAGGTCGGCTCGAACTATGAGGTTGAGTGAAAATCACTCACCTCATAGGTCTCCTTTATGTCTAGTATGATATCCCTCTTGTCATATTACCATTAGTTATTTAGGTTATTACCTTTTTAGAGGTTGTTGTTTCCAAGTCCATCAAATTCAACCTATAGAGAAAAAAAAAGGAATAGAAAAAAAAACCATAAACAGAACCCTGTGCCCAAAAAGCTCCAAATTTTTTGAGATTAACAGACCCAGAGGGGCATCACTTCTAGTTGGGGATTCTATAAACTGTACCAAACTGTACCATAAGATGAACTTGCAACAAGTTTTTACATTTCTGCCCTTTTACTCTTCCAGCAGTGCCATTATGCCAGTCAATGTCAGGGTAGTTAAAATCTCCTAATATTATCATTGTCCCAGGCCTTTTACCACTGTACCAGCCTTGGTGTAGAGGACAACTGTTAAGGTGGACATAGACATCAGAAGGCAGTTAAATGTGTAGCCATGACTCCTTCAGACATCCTTTTTATCAGCAATAACCTGAACATGAATGGTCACATTGTTGTTTGTTCAGCCTATGAAAAGAGGTGATTATGTTGTATTGCAGATAGCTGTAGAATTGGGCTCATCATAGAAAACAATAATTATCAGACAAGTTTTCCAACTTGTCCAGTCATTTATCTTGCTGATAGGCCTTATCCAGTGATGTCTGCTGGAGCCCCATAGGCGTTAGATTGCCTACTAAATTGGGAAGCTCTTATCTAATGTCTATGGGCACCACAAACTGTTTTTTTATTTTTGCTAAGCTAATTGATCATGGCTCACTTCTGAGCACCTACAGGTTCACAGGCTCAGTGTCCTAGCAGGAAACCTAAGCGTTGTCGATTGCAGATCTGTAGTTGTGTGTATTACCCCTGCAGAAAGACCGCACTGGAGGGGTCATTAGCTGCTGCCAGGGAGCAAGATTTTCTACTGGTGCTCAGGCAAAATTAGAAACATACCATCAGTAATAAATTAAAAATGTAGTGTCTTGCTGTACCCTCAGTTTATCAGGAAACAAATTAACCTTGAGCAAAATACACAAAGTCCCTTACTACCACTATATTACAATAGTAACTAATTACATCACAAAATGACTCATGTTGTGTATACATAGGAAGGAATAAAATTCCAGAACATCACTTTTGTTTATATAATACATTAAAACAATGTTGCTACTACAACAAGGTAGAACATGTATCAGCCACAGACACCTGTAAATTCTAAATGCTCCATTTTCAGCCCCTACATGGATCATCTCTCCTTATATATTCAAAATGGGAAAATAAGTTTTGAACATCCATTTTCCCCACACAATCTGACAGAGCCATCTTGTTTATGCACAAGTCCTCCATAGCCTACAGCTTTCAGTAGCACAGCTTCAAAATTCTTTCCTGTTGGCGCTGTACACCAGTATTACTTCACAGTATTAATCCTAAGGTTTCCACAGCGTGTTGGCAATGTCAAAAACAATATGATACGCTACTACATATTTTTTGCCCACTTATGCACCTATTTTGGTCTACTGTCAAGTAACTAATTGTTCACCTTACATCAGTGGACATGGGGCAGAATTCAGTAGGTTACTTGCTAAACTTCAACCAGGTCCTACTGATACAAATCTTCGTTGCCAGTCCACCTGTTGACAGCAGCATGATCTTGCTTTTCTGCTTTGTTGAAAAAGTCTGACATTCCACCAGTGTCCGTATGGTTTGTGAAAATTGAGGATATCAAGTAGACGGACAACTTTATAGCCTCACTATATAACAGTAAGAGAAATTCTGAAATACATGGTACCCCTGGTCATTGTTTAGGTTTTCCACCACATATAAAAATATGATGATAGTTGGTAGATCTCGTATTAGTCTACTATAGCTGATGCAGGTTTGGCCCAATACTTTAACATTGGCCTGTGTTCATTGCAAGGCCCTCCTTTTCTTCTCTCCTATTCTACACAAATGAGCCAGCCCACGCCCCTGATGCATCCTCTCCCACTCTACCCTCTGTGAAAATTGAGGAAATCTAGTAGACGGACAACTTTATAGCCTCGCTATATAACAGTAAGAGAAATTCTGAAATACATGGTACCCCTGGTCATTGTTTAGGTTTTCCACCACATATAAAAATATGATGATGGTTGGTAGATCTCCTATTAGTCTACTATAGCTGATGCAGGTTTGTCCAATGCTTTAACATTGGCCTGTGTTCCTTGCAAGGCCCTCCTTTTCTGCTCTCCTATTCTACACAAATGAGCCAGCCCACGCCCCTGATGCATCCTCTCCCACTCTACTCTCTGCCCCCCCCCAACGATCTTCCCCCTGTTTATCTCACTTAAACCCAAACTCTTACCCCTTCCATTAGGTTGTTACCCTGCCCTACCTTTCTTCTATTTGGTTCTGCTACAGATTCCCCCCTGTTGTTTACCCCCTTGCTTTAACAAGCTTCCTCTGTACAGTATTGTTCATCATCAAACCCCTTACTCTCATTAATGTTTTGCTGTGAAAGTTCAATAGAGAATAATGGAGTGCTCAAGTGCAATCACTTTTTTAATTGTACATAATTGGGAAAAGGTATAAATACATTGTATCGCTGCTCTACATAACTAAGGGAAAGGATGCAAAGAGAATGTGCTATTTTTTATGTGATTTATGTTATTATACTGTATCTCTTTACTGTGTGACAATGTTCTGTGCTCTATACCAGCATTTTCTTTCTTATCCTGCCATTTTTCAGTCGTGGCACCCTTTAAAAGTATGCAAAATTTCGAGGCACCCCAGTCTAAAATGTAAAAAACGTAAATGCAAAAAAAAGTGGGGTTCCTCCATTCACATCAGAGTTATCTCTTTACATCCAGTGCCTCCTCCTTGCACATAACAGCCCCCACTTTCACATCAGAGTTTTCCTTTCACATTGGGAGAACCCTTTACAACATAGTCTTCAGTACCCCATCACACACTAGGAGTAGCAGCTGCCGCAGCAGAGTGTGGGAAGATAAGTGGATATTAATGTTGATAGGAAGAGTAGCATGGAATAATATCAAAAATGATTTAGTATTTTAATAGTGGAAGTTGATGCTGCATAGTTGTCCCACTTGATTCTGTGTTCTCTAATCTTCATTGTAACCTTCATTCCCCTGACTCTGTGCTGCAGACTTTGCCCTTTCATTCTCACTATTACACTCTCCCTTGGCTCTTTGCTGCAGGTTGTGCAATTTGATTATCACTGTTCTGCACTGTGGCTCCTTCTTCCCTGGCTCTGCATTGAGGGCTTTGTTCTGTCAACTACATTGTTCCACTGCTCTGCGGCTCCTTTGTCATAGTGATCCAGACTATGCCATCTCACAGATTTTAGAGATTCCACTTCACCAACCCTTAGGTGCTGATTTATTACAGAGTGGATATCACTATCTGCTTTCTGTTATACACCACTGTGCTATGCACAGTGTGGCCCTTATTTTATGACCCATTCATAAAATGCAAACCACAGTGTGTCATTGGCAGAGCTCTTCGGAGTTCTCTGTGCTTAATGTTGTACTTAGAGCTCTGTGAAAAGAAGAAAGTCAGTCATTTTACATGGACAGGTCATGAACGCACATCCCTGTGCTTTGTGCTTATTACGTTGTAAATATGCATTGCACTCTGCTGGTTTCGGAAGTTCAAAGACGGCGGAGTGTAAAGCTAATCTGTAGAGGACAATGTTGAGCTTTATACTGATAATGTGTTGCTTTTTAAATTAGCCCCTTAGTCCCGGATTTCCATGTCAGTGGCCATAGTGGTAGTGGGGCCTGGAAAGTTGTGATACATATTAGAGGATAGAGTTTTGCTACTGTGTTGCTCCAAAAGCTTCCAGGCAGCAAAACCCGCATGGGGGAATATAAAGTTACTTTGCAGTGTCTAAGAGAAATGTTGGGGGTCCTGATCTGTCACAGAAGGCTGAGCGATGCGGGGAGGAGAGACGTCGGCCGCTCACAGCACTCTCCTCCTGCACCACTTGGCCACCTGTGACACTTTCTCTCCTCCACGCTGGGACACAGAGCAGCGCTCAGCAGGGAGGTGAGAAATCACAGATGCACCGCTATTTCTGCCAAAAAATTGCACTTTTGGGATTTTGCCAAAAGTGCAATTTTCGGCCGATACATTTCAGCAGCCGAAATATCAGTGCATCCCTAATGTCAATAAATACCAAAAGTGTTTATTGTTATAAAGCTGACAAGCAAGAGAATCAAAAGATATAGCATATTTGACTGTCACTGGGTTTCGGAGACAGATGCCTTAAAGGCAAAATACTGTTAAAATATGACACTAGTACAACTAGTAACAATGTTCTATGTATGAGAGAGATCAGTATGTACAGTATTTTAAACTTCTGTCATTGTATTTTTATGACATGTACTCTGTAAGTTCAAAATGTAAACAAAGGGAATATAATTTTGCTACAGAGATCTGAAAACCCTGATGACATTGGTATGATTGGAATTATTTTCCTTTTCTATAACACAGCAATCTACTTCCCTGATGTAGGGGATGATATAGTATTTCATACGATTTGTTTTAAGCCTTAAAGGAAAATGTTGTTTAAAAAAATACAACCTATATAAATGATATACAAGCCATTTTGTAATTTAATGTTATTAGCCACTTGCTGCCCAGAGCAATTTCTTACATTTGCACACACATGATAAAATCTGAATTTTTGATCTGAAAATCTGAAAGCAGAGGCCCTGTAGAATAAAAATATGCTAGTTGCAATTTTTTATGTTGCACGGTATTTGCACAAATGTTTATCAAACATTAGTATTTTTAGGATAACGTACACTAAAATGAAATTTAGTGCACAGAAACAGAATATAATACCCAATTTGGTAAAATATAAAAGATGGGGTCACGACAGGCAAATAGATACCAAACATGTCAAGCTTTAAAATTTCGTGCCTCAGTGAAACCTCAAAAAACGACAATACCCACAATTTCCCATAGGCGACACTTTAAATGCTTTTGCGGCTCATCACTTTGCAAAGTCCAAGTATACTATATCCACACCCATTCCTCTGTCTAATTTATTACTCACTTCCTCATAAAAAGAAAGTAGGTTTGGTTGACAACTTCTGTCTTTTGTGAATCCGTGCTGACTATTGCTTATAATATTATTTTCAAGCAAAAACAATGTGATCCTTGATCAAATTGTTTAAGTATCTTCCCAACTATTGAAGTCAAGTTTACAGGTCTGTGATTACTTGGTAAAGACTTTGATCCCTTTTTAAATATAGGCACCACATTGCCCTTGCGCCCATCTATTGTTGAAACCTTAATACCATAAGTAATAACAGGTTAACAGATGTTTACTCCAGGAATATATAATGAAATTGGAAATTCTAGAGAAATTCTTAAATTACCCTTTAACAAAACCCACTAGATTTTAGTTGACTAAATCCACTGTAGATTTAGTCGACTAAAATCTTATGATATTTAGTTGACTAAAACTAAAACAATTCAGATGACCAAAATATGACTAAAACTTAATGGCATTGTAGTCAAAAGACTATGACTAAAACTAAATTGAAATTTGATGTCAACATGAACAATGGGGTCAATCTGTCTTCTGTTAGGGATTTTACATGCACTTCTTTTTTAGGAACAAAACTGCAAAAAAGTGAGCGCAAATATTTTTTTAAAGAAACTGTAAAAAAGCCATATTACTGGAGTTATTACAGTGGAAATGTACAGATATCACTGCTGTGGCCATGGCACATGGGCATAAATTATTTCATATGCTGCTGCTGGTTATAGAGATTCCAATTATAAATTTACATCTAGAACCTTTTTATGCTCCAATAGCATAGTGTGAAATTTTCTTTGACCTGCTGCTTTAATTGATGCATGCTTGGTGCATTGTTTGGCAAACTGATCACATCAGTGATTTATATTTTCTAGTAAAATGTTGGCACACTTTCCTTAGTGCACCGTACAGGAACAGAAGGTACAAAGGCAGCATTACTCAGCTAAGTAGAACCTCACAATACGCATTGAACATCAGTGTTGGATTTGCTAGATGGGTTCGGATGATTGGTTTTCTATGAGCGAATATATACATGTGCTTATGATAGCACACCATTAGTAATTCAAGCATGCATGCAATAGTGGTTGCACGTTACTGCACTCTCACAGTGCAGTAACGTGCAACCACTATTTCACTGAAAAGCAGTAAGTAGAGCCTGCATAATAAGTAAATATGTCTGCCCCTATGTACATTAAAGGTATAATTACAAATGACATGAAACCCTGTTTTGGTAGGGCTCATATGAGATGACCCACTCCTGGCATGTATGCGGGCCTAGGGTGTGGCGGTTTCACAGAGGTTACATCCATTTTCCCTGTCAGTACACCTGGGTAAGTCAGAACGTCTGAGCCTCCCTTATATACTGCATGGGAGGTGAGGACTTTCTTAATTCTCTCTAGTACAGTGCCTCCACTCAGAAGGGCCTTGGAATTTGTGGTACCCTCTACTGAGAACACTCTGTCTCCAGGCAGTTCACTTACTTTAATTTTGTAGTAAAGCAGGTCCATTCCTTAAAGCAGGGGTTCCCATTAGGTAGATCATGATCTACCAGTAGCTCTCAAAGCTGTTGCTGATAGATCACGAAGGGTGTGAATGGTGGCCCCTTTATTGCATTTTGGTATATTTATTTAGCTGTGCACACATAATTACCTATTAGCCCGAGTCTGCTCAGCCAAGCTCCCTGACACCTTTCTGGTGGATAATGGTGGTATTACATCAAAGAATATTAGTTTACACAGCCTGTTGCACTGCACTGTTTGCAAAATAGAGCAAGGTGAGCCAGGAGAGAGAACGGGGAGAGACAGATAGGAGAGAGAGCCAGGAAAGAGAGAGAGGAGAGACAGCCAAGAGAGCGAAGAGACAGTCAGGAGAGAAAATGAGGAATAACAGCCAGGAGAGAGAGGAGAGACAGCCAGGAGGATGAGCAAGGAGAGACAGCCAGGAGAACGAGGAGAGACAGCCAGGAGAGAGAGAGCGAGGGAGGTTGTTTTTTCATTGGTAGATCTCATGTAGCTCGTCATTTGAAAAGTAGATCTCAACACAAAAAATTGTGGGCACCCCTGCCTTAAAGGGTATCTGAACCCAAGAACAAAATGTATTATAGTGCACTTTAGCGATACGTAGATGTGGTGGCTGCATTAGTTCTCCAAATCAGGATAAGTAGATTTTCAGCAAGTACTGAAAGTACATGTTGCTTCTGCCAGAATTGCAGTGCCAATGTCTTTGTCATTTGCTGTCAGTTGAAGTGAAAGCTTAAAATAATCTTATCTTCCTTATGTAAATTACTAATTTCTCCAATCCACATGTAATGGAGATCCACAACGGCAGACATGTTTTAAGTCCATCCTGAGTGAGAAACCTGGTTCCCTCCATACAATAGTGAGCATATCCTGCCAAGTACAGAAAGTGTGTTATTCACAGGATTACCAAGTAAAAATACCGGAAAAAGAAGTCTTAGAAAAATAATGCAGCCACCTCACCTAAGGACTGGTAAGCTGCAATATATTACATTTTTAGATTTAGATATGCATTAAGTGTCTTTTTTGGGGGTTTTATGCTGGTTACTACGTCTTCTCCTGGAAACATGGTTTTTAAACATGAATACACACTGATACAGTGGCGTAACAACTGGGGGGCGGCTGGTGTGCTGACCCCGGGCAAAAAGATGAAGGGGGGCTCCAGCCGAAAATTGCACTTTTGGCTAAATGCCGAAAGTGCCATTTTCCTGCCGTTTTGTCCGCGCAGCCGTGATTTCTTTCCTCCCCGCTGGGCGCTGCTCTTTGTCCCAGCAGGGAGGAGAGAAAGTGACAGCCAGCCGAGCGCTGCGGGAGGAGACCGCCGTGATCGGCCGGTGTCTCTCCTCCCACACCGCTCAGCTGCCTATCACAGTCAGGCAGAGCGGTGTGGGGGCGGAGACGGCGCTGTCACGGGAGGCTGGGCTTTCCTTCCTACACCGCTCGCTCAGCCTCCTGTGACAGCGTGTGTCTGTGTCAGAGAGGAGAGCAGGCTACATACACTCAGTGATCAGTGATCGCTGAGTGTTTGTAGATAATTGAGGACATATTCCTTTTAAAAAATAAACCTTACAAGGTACTGAAATGAGAAATGACTGCAGCCCATATTAGTCATATATTCTTGGCAGCTATGTGAGACTAATTATACAGCTCTTATAAAACTAAAAGGAACTAAATGGCAAAAGAGGGATATTCTACATGAGGCTGTCATTGCTGGTACTGTAAATTCTTAGTGTGATGATGATGATGACTCTCAAATAGATGCCAAAATAGCTATTGATTCCTTCCACTTTTGTACTTTAAAAAAAGATTTTATTATCCTAAACACATAATGCTCAATTTACTTTACGTGGATACCAATCAGTGCAATACTACCTAATAAATATTTAACTGTGCAGAACAAGTGCTCTGAAAAGTATATAAAATATGAATGTATGGGCCACTCTGGCATCATTTAAAAATATTGGTGGTTATTCACTAAAGAGCCGAAGGATATAGCCATAGCTTCGGCTAATCCTTCCACCCACTTCGGCCGCTGGAGCCCAGCGGTTCAGCCAAACTGAAGGGCTGCTGTACGGGCTATTCACAATAGCCCATACAACAGCCAAGGCAGCCGAACAGCTCGGCCGAGCCAAATGCATATGCCTCGGCTTGGCTGAACCGAAGTCACAGCCGAAGCGGGAAGAACGGTCTGCCCAAGCAGACTGTTCTCCACGCTTTTACGGTCACTGCAAGTTGAGCAAGGTCAGGGTCAGGGCAAAAGATCCTGGCCCAGAAGAAAAGGAGGACTTTTTATTTTTCTTCCTTGACTATTTTCCTTAATTGCGTGGCACTTTTTATATATAATTTAGTACTCCTTACTGTATATCTTCTTACATTGCGGTTAAGGTCTGGAACTCACTGCCATCGGCAGTGATTTCAGCCAAGAGTGTAGATTTGTTCAAGAAACGTTTGGACAATTTCTTGAGGGACCGTAATATCCAGGGATACCAGTATCCCTAAGAATGAGATGATGCTTGGACCGATATGGGTTGGACTTGATGGACGTATGTCTTTATTCAACCCCAAATACTATGTAACTATGTAACATTATCTTGTTTTATGTCCTCTTTTTCCACCTTTTTTTGGTACTTTGACACATGGAATACAGTGTAAACTTTTAAAAAATTGTTCAATTTCAAATTAATTATATGGCAATATTTCTTACAGTTTGATTGAGATGTTTATGATTAATTTTAATAGGCGAATCGCCATAACTTTACTATACTACTATGCGCTTCAAAAGTATCTGCTATACATTAAAAGACCATTGTCAAATTCCCATCACAAGGAGAAAAAAAACAATACTTTGTTGCCAGTGCATTATATCCCTTTCAATTATATTTTGAACATCTTTTACTAAATTAACAATACTTTTTGTACCAGTAAATTCATACACACAAGTATAATGTTTTACTTATTTTATTTTTTTAAAATATCTAAATATTAGCTTGATTACCATTGTGTTCCTAAATATTGGTGCTTTAATGGTTTACCACTAGAGGGACTCGCTCCCTCATTTTTTTACACTTTCATAAGGAATGTCCTTAGAACCTTTTCAGGGTATAAAATGGCATCAGTTTTAATTGTTACTAGAGGTGCACTGAAATAATAAATGATAACCAGCAGGGGTTTAGGAAGGACCGTTCTTCTTAGACCAACCATTCTACGAAGAGGTAAGTAGAGATCTGGATGGAGGGAGGTCAGTGGATGTGGTGTATCTGGATTTTTCGAAAGCATTTGAGACAGTACCACATAAATGTTTACTACATAAGCTGAGGTCTATGGGCATAGATGAAATGTTGTGTACATGGATAGAGAACTGGCTACAGGAACATGTCCAAAGAGTATCGTTAAATGGCTCCTTTTCAGATTGGTCTAGGGTCATGAGTGGCGTGCCTCAGGGATCTGTGCTGAGCCCCATACTATTCCAACTGTTTATTAACGACATCTGGGAGGGTGTGAATAGCCATGTTTCCGTGTTTGCTGATGATACTAAAATTGAGAGGGTAATAGACACGGACTTAGACACTATAACATTATAGGAGGACCTGGATAAAATAGGGGAGTGGGCAACTATATGGCAGATGAGGTTTAATGTTGATAAATGTAAAGTAATGCACTTTGGGGTTAAAAATAGGCAAGCAGAATACACATTAATGGGAACTCCACTAGAGAAGTCAGAAATGGAAAAAGATTTGGGAATAGTAGACCACATATTAAACAATAGCTTGCAATGCCAGGCTGTGGTAAACAAAGCGAGCAGAGTACTGTCTTGTATTAAAAAGGGAATGTACTGTAGAGACAAATCTATAATTTTCCCAGTGTATAGATCACTGGTTCGGCATCATCTGGAGTATGCGGTCCAGTTTTGGAAGGATGTCCTGGAGCTGGAGAGATTCCAGAGAAGGGCAACAAAACTAATTAAGGGAATGGAGGACCAAAGCTATGAGACAAGGTTACTAAATCTAAACATGTTCACGCTGGAAGTGGGGAGATTAAGGATTTTCAGACTGAAACCGCAAATAAAAAATGTGTCAAGCTGAAACCAAAAACATTTTTCTAACCTTTTTAAAATTATTATTTTTTAATTTAATTTTTATTTATTTTTAACTTTACTGTCAGAATCTGGGGAAATATCAGGGGTCTAAATAGACCCATTATATTTCCCTTTTGAAATAGAAAAAGAGATTGAGGACAATCTCTTTTTCTGCAGTCCCTGTTATGAAACAGGAAGCCTCTATACTGAGTGCTCCTGTCCATTCATAAACTGTGGAGTTACTATCTCCAAAATCATGAATGAACAGGAAGTGATGTAGATCACTTCCTATTCATTCATAATTGGGGACACAGTAAACATACTATGTCCCCAATTATTTACAAGCACTCAGCGATCAGCACTGAACACTCAGCTGAACACTTGTAATCACTCTCCATCCTCACTCCTTCAGCTGTCACAGGAGGCTGAGCGCGCGGTGCGAAGACACGGCTCCTGTGGCACGGCTGACAGCTGACTCCTTGTCACAGGAGGCAGAGCAGGGAGGAGAGCACCTACTATGACAGTGCTGACAGCACTCTCCTCCCCGCCCGCTTGACATTTTAAAAGGTTTCTCTCCTCCAGAGGGGACACAGAGCAGAGCCCAGCGAGGAGGAGAGAGAGAGACCAGGGATGCGCTGCATTTTCGGCCAGAAATTTAACTTTCTGCATTTTTTCCCAAAGTTCTATTTTTGGCTGAAAGTGTTTCGGCGGCAGAAATGTGTCGGCAACCGAAATTTCGGTGCATCCTTAAGTGTTACATCTTTTTCAATAAATGCTCTATATATATTTATATATTTTAACCCCTTCGTAACGGGAGACGTACACAGTACGTCCAGCCACAAAGGGACCAAATGACTTGTCACGTACACTGTACGTGACGAGTTATTTGCTGCTTTAGAGGGCTGTTAACCGCTGAGAATCAGCTTTTAACATTCATTAATGGATGCCCTTACTACAGAGGCATTCATTAATGAAAGGGTTAACCTTTTTCAGACACCCGATACCTTAATATCGGGTGTCTGAGAGTCAAAGCAGAGGGACACACATGCCGGCTTTTGCCGGCATTCTGACAGCTCGTATCTCAAGCTATACTGGCTTTAAACTAAAAACAAGCTCAGTCATGAAGGGGTTAATACTTGTATTGACCTTACATAAATAAGATAATAGTAACCTGTCATTAATAGCACATTCATTTATTTTTCACTGTTCACGTTTCACCATTTTATTTTTCTATACAGCTTTTAAAATGTTAATATATTATTAGGGATATGGTTATAACAACATTGCAAAAGAATATGTATTCTTTTGTAATTGTGCTTTTATTTTTTTGCATTTATTCTGTTTTCTTATAATGCACCTCTGGGCAACTATAAATTCCCTATTTAAAAAACCTTTAAACCCCTTATTCACTCACCTGAATCTGCTGTCATGTTTTTGTCATTGTTGCCTTTTCTGGATGCCAGTGATACCAGTGATCTAGTGCTTTGGCTTTGCCTATCGCTGACTGGTCCCCTAGTCATGATGTCATCAGACTGATGCAGTCTTCTGGATACGCACTAGAGAGAACTCTCAGGACCCAACACATCATGTGACCACATATTTAGATAAGTATTTGGGACTCAGATATTTTTTTGTTGCAGGGAATAGTTAGAGGTGGGTTGGGATATTCTTGGTTGAAGAGGGGATCCCTGGCTGAAGCAAGGCTTTTATTATTTGTTTTTTGTGACATTTATCATGAATGTGAACAAGAGGAGCTGTAATAATTCCAACTGAACTTAGAAAGCATGTTCTTTTGTTATGAAAAGGTACAGACCCCAGGCGGGATGACATTTATTCTTTAACATTTAAGCTTGTTAATCACACCTTATATACCATGGGGCAGAGGAATGCTCCTCTTCTTTAGGGGAATTTAGGAGTGGAGCAGAAAAAATCTGGAGCAGCTGTCCATGGCAACCAATCAGCTTCTAGCTTTCTTTTTCAGAGCTTAACTGAACAAGCTGAAGATAGAAGCTGATTGGTTAGTATCCAGATTCTGTTTGCTCCAGTTTTAGTAATTTCCCCCCAGTGAATTTATGTTCTGAAATAATGCAATCTTCAATATTCAGTGACAGCTTTGCTGTGTCCTCCTAAATTATTTTTCTTCCAAAACCATACAGGTTGATTACAGATCAGTTTGCACTGATTATCTACTGTTAGCCGAGATACATTATTGTGATACATTGGTTTTAGAAATTATTTTTCAGGCACTGTTATGTTAACAACAGAAAGAAAATGTTGGAACTTCTGTCATTTTTAAAAATGTTATAAAATGTTTTGCTCTTACCAGTTTGTAATTGAAGTTGGGATCCAAAAATGTTCCCAATCCTCCCTGTCACCAAGCCAATACCATTTTTTTCTATGTTAATGCAGCTAATTAAATGTAAAAATGTGTTTAATTTATATGTGGTATGACTAAGAGCGCCCAAGATCCTCGCCATGGTACAGTGGAAGGGTTTTTTTTGTGGTGCTACACGTTACTTTTAATGTAGCTCCCTGCATAAAGTGCAGTGGTGGCAGGCTACTCTTGTCTAATTAGAATAGCCTCTGCTTTAGAAAAGGTAGGTATAGATAGGCGAGGAAAGGAGCAGTCAGACGCAGAGACTGTCTCCACTACCCATAGGCAGTGATGATATAATGATGATCACTGTAAGCCTGAACTACAGTAAGGCATGCTCATGGACAGCAGGCAGCAGCTACCAGTCAAGTAAAACTGAAATTGCTGCCCTGTTGCTATATTTCAGACACCTTTGTGATGGAGGAACAGGAAACACTGGCAAGGCAATGTATTAATTTAATAATTGTTCTGCCTGGAGTTTAGGTCAAAATATTTTCCTTTCCGTGGTGGGTGTTCATTGTAGAATGGCTTCAAAACAATCTAGTGAAAGGCACTTTCTTGAGCACTGGTCTGAAAGTTATTTTGAGTACAACTTATGTGCTAAAGATAATTTACACATAAATAAAGGGGGGTCTATTGTGATAGGGAGGAGGTTATGGGAGGGTTAAAGGAGTTTTTTTTACAGCCTGACGTCTTGGTGAATTTAGAACACTTTAATTTACCTGGTATTGCAACTGGGCTGCTCATTTCTATCTTTTTCAAAACAGGGTAAACAGGAAAGGTGGTGGTATCTGTGTGAAAAGTGATCTAAAGGTAAAAGATGATCTTATGGTTGGAGAGGGTCATGGTTTTGGGGATTATGAGTGATGCTACAAATGGGTGTGCATATTGATCAGTTATTTATGAGAGTATGTTTCAGGCCCCCTAATATGAATAAGGAGAGAGAGGCTTGGCTCCTGCCGCAGACAGAAAGATCTGCACAGTCTGTTCAATTGTAATTATGAGAGATTTATGGGAGATTTGCGGAAACCTATCACTTTTTTACTGGATAATTTATAACTTTTTAACTTAAAATTTTTCGAATACTTTATACACTATAAGCAGAGCTTTTCACAATTTTTCATATAAGGAAAAATCTTAAAGATCATAACATGATTTAATTTAAAATAATGTAAATTGAAAAACAACAATCACATACAAAAAATCAAAACACCTAATTTAAGAGAGGGACAGCTCCTTTAGAAAACTTGTATTGGAAAAAATATTAAAATATATATTAAAAATTCTGCGATAATAGAAAAACAACAAAAACCACAACCAATAATATAGCCGCTAACACTGAAATGTGAACAGTACACATGTGTCAGATAACAAGAAAAAATCACTACACTGTTAGTTTTAATGTTCTTGGAAGGAAATGTCAGCAAAAGACACAGAATAGAGATGGGAATGTTTTCAATTAATTTTATGTAAACACATTGCAAAATACATTTTCATGGGCACTAAGTTTAAAAGGCAAACAATTAAACTTATGTGCTTTACTTCTAGTTTTTAAAAAACATAAACAATAAGAAATTGGCATTTTAAAAAAATACAATGTATTGCTCACCCCTGAAGGAGCCCAGGAATAATTGGGTCTTCCTAGCCGGCCTAGGAATTTTAACTACTTGAAGTCTTGGGTGATAAGCCCCATGTCCTGTCCAGGCCATTTTTCAGTATTCAGCGCTGCAGAACTTTGACCAACATTTATTCAGTCATGCAACACTGTACCGAAATCAATTTCCCCCTATTTGATAGCACATATACATTGACAGGTCCTCTTTATGGAGACATCAGGAGTCAATAAGACCCCGAATGTCACCTAGAGACCCCCAAAGAAGATGAAGAACAGATCTGCTTCTTCTCTGGCTATAGCAGAGAAGGCACATAATGGCACGTAATACACATCACTTTCATATTCAGAGATCAGAGTGGAGATCAGCAGGTGAAAGTGTGTTGATCTTCTTCCGATTTCAGGACAGAGAGCTGCCTTGCTGGTCCTGGGCCAGTATGAGGGACAGCAGAGCCTGATATAGCCGGCAGCGGCAGTGGAGGGGGGAAGCCTGCTCACTCTTCAGCACCATACAAGCAATCGGGCTGCTTTAGAGCTGCCCAAACGTTTGTATGTAACAGCTGTTACCGGCTGTTTAAAACTTTTACTGTTTCCTGCTCACACACGCGCTAGGGGACACGGGCAAGCAGGGGAAAAAAAGGTAATAATACATGTACGGCGACCCACAGTAAAAAACGTTTCCCTCCGTTTATATACACTGTAAGAGGGGACACTGTGAGCCCTGATGTAAGGGGGACTCGTTGTCCAGAGTTCCCCCTTACATCACAGTCCCCAGAATCCCCCCTTATTTCAGCATACCCAGAGACCCCCTTTACATTTCTACATCAGAGTCCTAAGGATTTGGATGTAAGGGGGGACTCTGACGTATTGGGAGACTCTGATGTAAGGGGGAACCCTGGGGAATCTGATGGAAGAGGGGATGTTGGGGACTCCAGAGTCCCCCCTTACATCAAACTTCCCAGAGTTCTCCCCTATATGTGGCAGATAAATCAGGCTCAGGTTATCTCATCCAGCCTGGACTAGGAGCAGAGACAAACTGCTTGATTCATTCATCATGCTGGGTGATATGATGTACAATTAATGACGGTCTCCTTAATTCAATCCTAAAAGTATATTCATTAGCCATCTAACTCAACTCTACATTATTTCACAGTACACGATGCCACCTGAGACTCATGTGTCCAGCGGATCCTAACAAGCGCAGCATTCCGTATTCACAGTCTGCTGCTGTGTGAGGTTGGGAGTGATGTGACCTGTCCTGGACTGGAGGCAATGGCTGAGCAAGTCTGTGATGCTGGAGGATCGCAGGCATGTTAAGAGAGTCCCAGTCACCTCCCTGGGTGGAGGATGAGGCGTGGGAGTGGATTTTCTGTAGAGGGAGCATGTCATTGGTTGGTTGCTAGGATGCTGGGAAGTCCCAGCAATCAACCACCAATAGTGTAATTCAATCCACTGTAATGATTCAACTCCCTGTCAGATGATGGCTGGTTAATAGGATGACAGACTGTCCTAGCAACGAACCGGCAGCAGTGGAGGTTGAATAATGACAGTGGCAGTCTCATTTCTCTGACCCACAGAGTGGTGCTACCCCTTCAAGTTGCACCCAGGGTATGTGCCATATGTGCAATGCCCTGGATATGCTGCTGTCCTGTTGCTATATGCGTTTTAGTACTATGGATAGCCTGCAAGCAGGCAACGTGGCTAGATCAGGTTTTAGCAGATTAAGGGATAAAAAGGTACCACTGTCACAGTGTGTGTGACATTACCAGGCTCTGTAAACTGGCATGATTGTACCTCTTGCAGACTGGAAATATCGAGTTGAAGGATTTTCCATATTATACACAGTACAGCTTGCAAACAGAAAATGTACCGTATTTTTCGCTCCATAAGACGCACTTTTTCTCCCCCAAAAGGAATACCTATCGCCCGACACCCGGGACATGCAGTTTCGGGCGCCGGGCGAGTAGTTTCTTTTTGTACATTCAGCCCTGCTCCTGACAAGCAGAGCTGAATGTACAGTGGGAGCCGCTGTTCGTTTAATACAAGCGATCTAAGTAGATCCCTTGTATTAAATCGAGCGGCGGTGGCATCGGCGATAGTGTCCGCCCCCCGCCAAGGTTTTCTGGGTCCCCCGTACCTCTGCGGGACTGTGACCCGTCACGATCCCCCATAGGAGCTCACCATAGAGCCCATTAAGCAGACGAAGAACGACGTTCTTCGTCTGCTCTGTGTGATTACTGAGACAGCGCCACCTGTCTCAGCAGTCACTAACTGCAGCTTCTGTGACAGAATTTCTGTCATAGAATTTCTGTCACAGAAGCCATGCGTCCTATCGTCCGGAGCGTCTTATAGACCGCAAAATACGGTAATAGTCTGTGCAGATCGATGTGCTGTCAATTATTACAAATATTATTTAAAGTATTTGTATACCCAAAACGTGGTTTGCTTTGTATAGAGTAGGGAAGTGTCAAACTCCTAGCAAGGTTTTTATTGCTACTTGTGTCCTGCTGAGGAGATTTCCCCTCACTTCCCAAAACGAATTGACTTTCGAACTCGAATGCCGGAAAAAATGAAGAATCCGAAACGAAACAAACCGAAACAATTTTTTGCCGCCTTACATGTCTGATAGTAACTGTGAAGATCATTGGTTCACATTAGTTCAATAGTAAGACAATTATTCAGTCTTTTTTTACACCCTTTGATTGATTTTGTTGTTAGTTCCTCATGTGGTTAGGCATTCCACAACTCATTCCACGTTCACACCATGTGTTGCTTGAATCCAATACGTTACTGTGAGACACCCTGCTTTGTGTCAGCCTATTAAATATGAATTGACTGACAGCGCTCCCTAACAGCCAAAAAATCAGACGTCACCCTTTTTTAAAATTAATACCACACACCACCATGCACGTTGTGTGTGCACTGTGGTGTGCTGTAGTGTGGATACGTTACCTGCTACGGACACTGAGTTGGGGCACTATTCTAAATGAATAGCATTGCAATGCGCTGCACTGTTGTTTGCACATTGCCTGTGTTGGGGTTACATGCAATAAAGCATTGCTAATGTAACAGTGTTAAGGGGAACTCGCTGTAAATAAAACCCTTCCTAACTGATGGCAAAATCTCCTTACTTCCAAACACATTTGATGCTCACTTGTCCTATCTACATTCTTAGGGATAAAGTTAATTAGCCAAATACTGACCTTGGATATTTAAACAAAGTCATTAAAACTCTCTCTGAATTGTTTATTTTTCAGACTGAACATAGCACATTCTATAACCTTTCATTGTACGTGATATTTCCCCCCCTTTTCGATGAACATTGCCCAAAACCTCTCTGTACTTTTTACAATGTGGTGATCAAAACTGTACCTGTATTACAGATGTTATGTTAAAAGCCATTTATACAAGTACAATACTATACTAGAATGCTGTGCTTTTATCTCCCTTTTTCTATTTTCCCAGATTTTGTTTGCTTTGCAGCTGATTTTTTAGCAATGTATGGGGCTGCAAAGCTTATTATCAAACGGGATTCCAAAGTACCTATACATCTATATGGTTCCTGGCTGCATTCTATTCCATTACTAGTTTTTAAAAACATAGTTTTAAAATGCCACTTACTCTCTAGACTATTATTTTTTTACGTCCAGGCAAAACTAAATACCACAAAATTCAAACAGTCACAATTGGCGTGCTCTCTCTTGGAATAGACAAACACATCACAATTCTACCAGAATCCTTGCAATTGTCACCCCCCCCTCTTCCATTGTGGAAGGTTGTCACCCATCCACAATCACATGCTACGTTCATTATTGGTATCCATACCACAAAACTTGCAGACCTGCCAAGCTCTACCCACAATATAAATAGCTGGTATGCCTGACTCCTCTGAGACACCAGAAAAGGATGGTGTGATTGTGGTGACCACTTGCATCTGTCCTGCAGCTTGCTAATAAAATGCCACTTAATCCCACATTGCCTAAAGGGAAGCCATTACATTACTTGAACAATGCAGACAATATATTTTTTATAAAGGCATATTGAAGCATCTACGTGCAGAAAACAACAAACTCTAGTTAATTGGTAATAAACAGATTAGGCTTCGTACTTATCCTTGGGTTTACCACTAGTATATTTTATCTAGTTTGACAGTTGAGTTAGATGGCTAATGAATATACTGTGGTATTGTGTGGCAATCCCACAGTAGAATTGGGTGTGTAGTCACCCAGGACTCTCAGCCAGAGAGACTGAGCAGTTCCAGAAAACAAAATCTTTTTGCTGGGAAAGAACTAGCTTTGCAGTTCTCTCTGGATTTTCTGGATTTGGCATGGGATCCTGGAACTGGGAAATTTCTGTGAGAATTGGGAGGGATGAAATCTACATTCCTTGGTCCATTGTTTAGTAATGGCCAGCACATAATTGCACACCTGTGCACAGCACTTATGGGAAGGATGCCGGCTAGTGTTCTGGGCTCCGGCTGGGAAGTTGAACAGAGGTGTTCAGGAGTCAGGAGGATTCCACCCAGAAGTCAGAGGGGAGCCAGGTGGCTGTGTGTGCTGGAGGCACCTGGGAGACAGCTGAGGAGACACAGAGAGCTAGTGACACATGAGGGATGTGTTTAAGAGTCCCACAAGAAGTGGACTGTGGCTCTGTTAAGAAAAACCCTAATGTCCAAGGACTGGGACACAAGGAGTACTGTATGTGCCACAACCTGGAGTCTGTGATATTATGTCATACATTCAGTTTTGTTGAAATACAAGCAGACCCTGTGTTATTACTGAAGAAACTCGTTCTTTTGTTAAAGAAAAAAAAGTCTGTCCTGTTATGTGAAAGCGGCTTCAAGACTCGTCTTTGATCGTTCACCATTTGTGCTAATTTCCCCAAATATCACAATACTTATATTCTTGTTATGAGAAAGGTATAAAACTCAGCAACATGTAGGGGTATATTATCAATCTTTTCACAGAACTTTCACCCAAGATTTACTTTTTGTAAATTGTGCAAATCTTATGTAAATGTTGTGTGAACCTTGGGTAAAAACATTAATAAATAGATCCCTTAGATATGAACCTAAATCCACATAAAACTGATTATGTTGGGTCCCACCTATATTATATATAACTATGCTGATTAGTATTAGATTATAATCTACAATTTATTTTGTTATAGTATTCCTTAAAAGTTAAGTTTACCGCTCTAAAAGATCTATCTCTCGACCCTTTTTAACAAATGAAGCTACAACATCAGCCACGTGCCAGTATTGTGGAACTGTTCCAGTAAAAAAGAAAATAGTCAGAGGAAATTAGATATAGAAGCTTATCAATTACTGAGGTTAATTCCTTTAGCTCGTGGAGATAGATGCCATCTGGGCCAGATGCTTTAGCTATCTTACTTTTAAATTAGATGTTACCACCTCTTCCTGTGGTGGCCAAGTAAAACTGAATGGGTTGCATTGGTTATCATTCTCCACTATATTATCTGATACTGGCAAACCCTTTGTGAAGAGAGCTGAGAAATATGTTTAATAGATTTAAGCTTTTGCCTTGTCTTCTGCAATTATGTTTCCTATGTTATTTTTTTTTAGAGATCCTATATTATCTAAGAGATAATTCATATCACTATATAAAGCAGTTGCTTTCACACTCGCCAAACATTCACTGCACATAAATCTTCCGAGTACATGTGTTTGAATTGGCAGCGATTTAGTCACCTGCAGTGAATGTTTTATTAACTGCTTTATAAATATGCCCTTTAGTGTTTATAATAGAATATCTTCTAATTTGAATTGTTCTTATTGAATTAATGATATATTTTATGGAATATCAGAATATCCTTATTCAGCCATATCCATTTGCATTTATTCCTGACCTTTTGTTCTCCTAGTAAATGTACTTGCAACAATATTTATTCAAGATAATTTTTATATCTCATTTAGTACTATTGTCTTAATTTAGCATTACATTTTCCTATATTTTTCAACATGGGCTCTTTTATAACAGATAGTGAATACTGATATACGCTTTCTACTGCACACTGTGTTTACTGCACCTGCATTTTACGACTCATTCATAAAATGCAGGTTACAATTAGGGATGCACCGATACCGATACTAGTATCGGTGCCGATACCAAGTATTTGGGCAAGCACTCGTACTCGCCCAAATGCTCTGATGCCTAGCCCGATACTTCCTGTATCAGGTAGCCGGGCAGCGCGTCATTACACGCTGCCTGGCTTCCTGATTGGTCGTGACGAGACAGCATGGAGCCGACTTCCCGGCCAATCAGGAAGCCGGGTAGTGCGTCACTACATGCTGCCCGGCTTCCTGATTGGTCGGGAAGCTGGCCAATCAGGAAGCCCGGCGCCGTGTAATGACGCAGGTATGGAGATTTGTACAGGCAGGGAACCAAAATACCGGTGTCGGTGCATCCCTAGTTACAATGCGGCATCTGCGCTGTCCTATAAAGTGTTATCTTCATAAGGCTGTAGAGAACACTTAGGGGACTATTCATAAAGCAGTAAATGTGACTTTCACCAAATAAGAATTGCCTGCAGAGAGTATTTGCTGAATGTCAGATTCTCTGCTTTATAAAACTGCCCCATGGTAAAAGCAGAAGTGCCCGGTCAATGACTTTGAAAAGTCATGTGACCAGATTCTCCTCCTCCTGGCACTTTTTTTATATTATTACCATTTTTTTTTTACCATTCAGAGTCCCGATTCTCCACTGCTACCTCTGCAGTTGTTTCTCCAGAGCCATTTAGGCATTTGAACAATTGGAACAGGTATTTTGTTTAGCTGTAGGGATTGATGCTGTCCTATTTCAGTGGCATTCAATTATCAAATTTCACATTTGCTGCATTTCTGTTAAAGGTTTTCTCTAGTTGAGAAAAACTATAATAATAGAGATTGGGTTCTTGTCCTGAAGGAATAGCATAACATTTCTGGAGGGAGCAAGCTGCCTTGTCACTGTGCAAACTGCCTGTACAAATCTCCATACCTGCAATCAGTTTTGAGGCTAAATCCCTGGCTGGCCTGCTGAGCTTTGGTTTTCTTTAGATTTGATTATATTCTGGCATATAAGCTGACAGAAAAGAACAGCAAGCAGATGAGTTGTCTTGTTAATTCTACATGGAGGATTCAGGATTTCACATTCTAAAAAACACCTAATATCCTCCTTGCAGTAGCCATCCACCTGGAAAGACTTTAGTAGCAGTACAATCATCCCAAAATCCTTGCTTGGAAGAATGTTTCTAAACATGTGCTTAGGACTCCACAACACTTTGGACAAACAGGTCCACTACAGGTGACCCACTACTAAATTTGACCTATTCTGTAGCAGTTTGTAACATCTGCATGTGAAACTAAAGCCACCTGCAGATTCCCCACAGCCAGCTTCTGCCATTACCCGTTGCTGACCATTCACAGTTCAATGCTATCATACACTTCTTTACTAACATTGACTGTCTAGTAAATCTATTGTTCTGGATAGTGTTTTGCAAAAATGGCTAATTTCATCGATCTGAAGGGTCTTTTGTTAGCATCCACTTCACCTTAAGTCTTTCTCTAAGAGACCTTTTCCATTTATTCTCTTTCATCTCATAGAGTATCACAGGAGGTATTGTTCAACTAAGCTCAGAATACACTATGGTGGAACCAACCTTCAATACACACATCATAGCATTTAAGGCCCATGCAATCAATTATAAACTACAGAAAAGGTAATTTTGACAGTATCCCTTTTGTTAATGCTTTTTACAGAAAAAGGAACAATGTTTTGAGACACAAATGCCTTTTAAAGAAAATTAAGCTAAACATTACCTTTTAAGGCCCCATTCACACTTGTTAAAGGGACTGATTACATGAGTCTCTTGAATTACTGAGACCTATTCAATTTGCTGTGGATGGGAGGCACTGCACAATACAATGACAGCTGCCACTGGACACAGCTTTTTGCAGACCACTCACACGTAATCGCACTGGCTGCAATTACCTGTGGACGATCACACCTGGACAGAAACAGTCTGCATCAGGTAATCACAGCCTGTGCGATTATATGCGTACAGCTGCAGTTGGTGGCAGCTGTCATTGTATTGTACAGCCTCTCCTAACCGCAGCAGAATGAAATGGCAGTGCATTGAACTCAATGGCACCCCAGCCATGCCTCCCGCCTGGAGTGCGATCGCCTGCACCTTAAACGCAGGCACATTAGTGTCTGCGTTACGCTCCGGTGCGATCTGCAAAAATACTGCAAGCACTATTTTTGCAGCTTGCACTGGACCGGATCACAGGCACTAATGTGCCTACATTCCGTGCGATCACACTACGGGTGGGGGGCGTGGCTGTGGTGCCATTGACTTCAATGCACTGCCATGCCCCCTCCCACCCCTGAAGTCAGGGAGCCGGCTGGCTTGTGTTCCAGAGGTTGAACGCACTGGAACGCAGAAATTGCTGCCAGGTTTTAAATTATGTGTCTTTCCCGCTCGCGCGTGCACGAGTGGGCGGGACTAACAGGACGTGTATACACACCCAGTTACATCCAAGAAGCTCCCGGGAGGTAGTTAGAGTATATTTCCACTTTTGCAGTGACATTTCAGAAAACCTCACTATATGTTTGTCATGTGTTCCCATTTACACAGCACACCGAAAAAAAATGTTTTAAAAAATACTTCTTACCTTTTTTGCAGCAGGCAACAAGGCTGAATCTGGGTTTTATGAGCACCTTCACATTGACCTACACTTATAGAAAGACTGGAATGTGTAGATTGGGTTTCTCTCATTAACTTCATTAACATACAACGTACTGTAGAAGCCTGGCTTGTAATCCTTTAACCCTTTGTTATGGTAGACAGTGTTCAAATCTACTTTACAAATTTAATCAAATGAGCCAGCACAGTACAGACAGGATTAACACAAAATCCTCACAGCCCCTCCTAACATTACATAGAAGGAGAATCCAAGTAGAAATTTTAGCAAGTAAAAAGCTAATTTTTTTAGCTTATGCTACCTGAATGGGAACATGTAACAAATATAAAATAGGTGTTATCCCAATTTGGCTGCAAAAATGGTAATACACTTTAAAGTTTATTATTCATTTACAATTAAGTAAAGCCCAGTGTGACACTGGCATGTCACCACCCCTCCAACAGTTGATCAGTAGGGATGTTGTGTACGTTCTTCATTTTAATAGCATGATACAGAAAGAAAGCATTCATAACAAACAATGCTTAGCTCAACAACCAAAGACAAGATATTCTTCAACACAATTTAATGAGCATATCTAATATGCATATAACGCAGTCTTGACTGTAATGTCTCTTTATTGAAACTTGAAACAAAATTTTTTATTACGGTCGCTTAGAAATCAATCCACAAATTCATTCCACAAGGATATTAAAACACTCATGCTTGCCCATATAACTTCAAATGTTTCAAATATATTTAAAAAGTTGTAAAAAATTGCCTAATAATTTACCATTGAAGCAGAATGTATGCTTTACAAAAAGTTATTCTGCTTGCATTTCAGTTCAACAATGATGTATGGATCAATGGTTAGATTAACAAATCAAAAGGCTGATGTATGATTGCATATTTCCTGCTGAACCTATTTCTATACATAGAATATCCCACTTTTGTGTATATGTTTCAGCTTTAAAAAGCACTGACTGGGAAATATAAAGGGAATCTACAACAAATCTGAACAGATGTCTCAGTAGTCTCTGATAGAAGCTGTTGTCTGTTTGCAGTGCTTTCACATGCAGTAAAGCTGAGAAGGTTCTACTTTATTTCCCAGTAACTTAAGCTTTAGAATTGGAAAATGGCAGCTTCCAATCAAAGGCTTCTGAGACAGAAGATCTGTTGCTTTTTGACAAACCCCTCTATTGTATAGTACTGTAAAGCACTCTTAAATGTATATTTTCAATTCTCTTGGAAATACATGAAACTGAAATGTTATTTGGAAATTCAAACAAACTTGATAAAAGGGATTAAATGTTTGACCAATACACTGATGCTCCTGCTGTGCCGATTTTTTTTTACTGCTTTTTTTGGCCACAGGCACTAAAAACAGTAATATTTAAATAAATAGACTGTATAAAACTTTTGTTCACTTTCAAAAAATGCGCACATGAAATAAATACTTCTAAAAGTTTTTAGTCTCTTTGACCCCATGCATTGTCTTCAAAGCTGTAAATAGCTTTAAAACGTCTTCATTTGGAGCACTCTTTAATCAAACCATTGCAGATCCTATTTCGGAGGAATAACAATTACAGGCTGTCCCCTTTTCGGTCTCCACATTAGCACCTGTGCATCATTAGCATTAGGTTTTACCAGTGCATTGGTTGGGATTGGCTCCATGCGGCTTAATATTCTTGGCTGCTCCTGCTGAGTCCTACCCACCAATCTGGCCCGTTTACCCAACACCTGAGAAGGATCCACCTCAATATCTACCCTCATCCTCCATTTTATTGTCTGTAAAATGATCTTTTCCTTGGTGTTCATGTTCATTGCTACCAACCATGTTGTAAAACTTTGGTCTCTTTTGATTCTTGTGAGTAAGGGCACATTGCTTTCACTGACAGGCACTGCCCACGTCACACTAGGGTAAAAGTTGTCATTCATGCTGACGGAAAACCTGGACATTTTGTTGGTAGGACCTATTAAGGTCACAGTTTCTGTGGTGTTTCCATACCAAGGATAGCTTACGCCATCTGAGTCACTGATGGCTTTTACCCTTCCTTCTCTCAGATCAGGAAGCTCCCAGCTGGACCTGGAGAGAAATAAATACAGAAATATTACACTCATTTACATGTTTCTATTTAAATGTTAGATTCAGTAAATCTTTAATTTCAGTAAACAGACAAACACAAGCTGTTATTAAAAAAAAAAGTTTTATTATAAGTTCACAGATATCTGTGGAAACCTTTCAGTTAGTGGAAATGTAGAAATTGCTCTGGTCCACAAGAAAACACAGGTACAAGAGTGGAAGTGATTAAATCACAGTTTTCTACACCACAAAGGTCATAGAAACATAGCAATATTTTATAGAATTCTTTACAGAAATATGCTTTATCTATATTTATATAGTTAAATTCCTGGGTCCTATTACTATGTACTTTGTAAAAGTTACTCTTTCAGCCTTGTTCAAGAAAGAGTTCTAACTATTAAAATATATTCAGGAAAATATGAAAATTTGCATGTAAAAATGTTATATTTACTATGACAAATATTTAAAATAGCATATTAATTTGATCTTCTGATATACAGATCTATTCATTTCACCCACTCAAATGAGTCAGAGGAAGGACATGTCTTCTACCCCTCCATGTCTACTAGCTTATACAGACCTGCATGTATTTTCAGTTGGATGGAAGCAGTCAAGTGAGCAGGCATTGCTGGGCTTTCTTATTGTCATGAAAACCCTTGTTTTAAGTTTTGTTTTTTTGTATAATAAAGAGTTTATACAACAGTATATACTAGTTATACAAAGATCAGTTCATAAACCTGGAAATATTAGACAGAAAATTAAATTAACCAAAAATGAGTGTAGTTTCAATTGAAGACTTATCATTAAATATAAATGCTCATAAGTCAATAAGGCCATTTTTGGATACAGTCTAGTATAATTACTGGGCACAGCTCCTCTGGAACACTATTCTGCACACAGCTGTCCAAGCCTGCATTCCACTACACTGCAATTCTAAACATACAGCCCAAAACATTCTCTGAAGATGTAGATGGGTAACCACAAAGAATTATACAAACAGTGTGAAACATGTGTCAGAATTGGGCTGCTAGACTACTATATGACTTGCTTATTCTACCCTCTGATGGGGAGTATCGGGAGGATCTAAAATGAACTACATTCACCTTGCAAAGGTCTTACTGATCACTGAAGGAGCCTTCTTCAACATGCATACCAGGAGGTCACTCAATCTCGTCAGAGCACTGCCAACCTATGGCTGATCTCTCCATGTATCCTGATCTGCAAACCAGGTCCTCTGACTAAGAGTAGCCAAATATTTATCTCTCTATGCAACCTCACATGTATCCACCAGCATGACAAAATTACTTCCCGTCCTTTGTACCTCAATGTTTCAAGGCCAGCCTCGATTCCTCCTACGCACCTACCACTGCTAATCAAGCAACAATGCATTCCTGCAGAATAGGTGAAGTGTGTGCAGACCATCAATCATGTAGGCACTAGTACTATATGCTTAATATTAGGCCCTACCAAGGTGATTTCCTTGAAACAAAAAGCAATTTAGGAATAGAAATTCAGTTTATTACAGATAAACATTTGTGACTGGTTCACCGAGCACTGACATTCACTGAAATGTTTTTGGCTAGGCTCTTATTCCTGGTTAGTTCCGCAAAAGTACTGTTAATTAACTTAACCATATGGTTCTGTATCCATTCTGCAGTCAAAAGTAAACAGCAGACATATGAATTTTATGTGAAGAATTACTAAAAATTGGATTCCAAACTAAAAAATTGACAAAATGCAAATAACATGTATTTTCAGGATGAAAGTTACAAGACTAAATATTTTCAGCTGATACCGATAACAAATGTTATCTTTAGACCATAGAAATGATTTATTGAGCATCACAGGGCATCTTGTTTATTAATAGCATACATTTAAATTTTGATTTTCAAGCTATCTATACAATTTTCATGTAATTGTATTGTACTACTCAGAAAGAAAGGAATTACTATTAAAAAAAAATCTAGTTGTATTAGGGCAGTTTTCAAGAGCTTAAAGGAAAACTATACGGTGAGTGAAAAACACTCATCCCCATAATTCAAGCCGACCTGTGACACCGAAGCTGTCACACGTCAGCTCTATTGACCCAGAAGTCAGCAAACACACACCGCCAATCTCTGACTTACCAGTCCTCTACCCGCAGAGATGGATGGCTGTTCATCACTGCTCCCCGCAGGGATTACCCACTCCGCTCTCCGATCCTCCAGCACTGACTGGAGGAACGGACAGAGGAGGGGCTGGGCACAGCTGGCTCTGCCTCTAGCCCATCAATCAGCCAGTGGGGTGGTTCTCGACAGTATTATCAGGATTCATCCTGGCTGTGGAGTGGCCCCGCACTCTCAGCATACAGCGGCCAATAGGCCGCTATATGCTGAGTTTTGGGTCACCGGAGGACAGAGTATATGTCCTCCCTTGACCCTGAACAGAACTATATGCAAAAAAGGCTGCCCCATGTTTCACCTTTAAGTCCCATACTGTTTAACCTGTTTATTAATGATATTGGGGAAGGTCTTAATAGCCATGTTTCTGTGTTTGCAGATTATACTAAAATTGGGGGTTTAATAGACACGGGCTTAGACATTATAACATTACAAGAGGATCTTGATAAAATACGGGAGTGGGCAACTATATGGCAAATGAGGTTTAATGTCAAAAAATGTAAAGTAATGCAATTTGGAGTTCAAAACAGTACTAGAGAAGTCAGGAATGGAAAAAGATTTGGGGGTCATAGTCGAGTACAGATTGAATAATAGCTTGCAATGCCAGGCTGCGGGCAAACAAAGCGAGCAGAATACTGTCTTGTATTAAAAGGGAATGTACTGTAGAGATAAAGCAATACTTTTGCCACTTTATAGATCACTGGTTTGGCCTCATCTTGAGTATGTGGTTCACATTTGGTCACCAATCCACAGAAAGGATGTCCTTGAGCTAGAGAGAGTCCAGAGAAGGGCAACTAAACTAATTAATAAGGGGCTGGAGGACCAAAGCTAGGAGACAAGGTTGCTAAATTTAAACCTGTTCACGCTGGAAGTAAGGCGATTAGGAGGGGACATGATTTTGATGTACAAAATGTTTAGTGGTGATAGCAACATCAGCAATAAACTTTTTACAGTAAACTCGATAACAAAGACTAGAGGCCACCACCTAAAATTGGTGGAGAAAAGGAGATTCTTTAAAGTTAGAGCGCAGGGGATTCTTTAACCCTTTCACTGCCAAGGACGTACGGTATACGGAGGTACAAAAGTGCTTCTGGCTGGCCAGCTCAGTATGCGCCGTACGGACCTGGCATTTACAGTTCTACTATAAGCTCATGGTCGCTTTAGCGACCATGAGCTTATAGTAGAACTGTTCCCCCAGACTGTCCCCTTCAAATTAATAGCTGTCATCAGCGGCTCACAAGCTGCTGATGACTGCTATCATCAAAAATACCAGGCGCCCAATTAATTTGAGAAACATTTGCGCAATTATAGCAGGGCCTACAAATTTAGTATCACCATCTTTTTATTCTACCGGGCCTGCGCTTTCAGAAAATATATGGTTTTGGGGGGTCTTTTACAAACGCTAGCAACCCAGCAGTTGGAAATCAAATCAATAGGAAAAAATTGCAAAAATGGCTTGGCCAGCTTGAAAAATGTTCCGGAGGGCTTGGCAGCGAAAGGGTTAAAGTTAGAGCGGTTACATTTTGGAACTTGCTGCCACAAGCAGTAGTATCAGCATTGAATCATTCAAAAGTCATTTAGATACCTTCCTCAGAGACCATAACATACAGAGGTATAGGTATTCTTAAAAAATAGCTCACGCCGGGACTCCTGTACACACACACACACACACATTGAACTTGATGGATCTGTGTCTTTATTCAACCTCAAATACTATGTAACTATGTAAATATTTTTAGTGGAAGGAATTGGCAGAGCTGATATGGGAGAAGCATTTTAGCAGCGGAAGAAAGGAATCACTTTTACCACAGGTGATTTCTAAAATAAGAAACCAAATTCGTAAATTAGATCAGAGGGGACTTTAAGATGCTTGTCCTTAACAGCAGGAGATTATTTCCACATATGTGTGCTTGTGTCCATACTCAATGTGAACCAAGCTCTTTCTATCATGTTGCATTTTTTCTGTAAAGCATAGCACAAAGTCTGATTGCTACATCAGATGTCCTCTCCATATCAAATTGCTGCATGAAAAGCATGTGAGGAAAAAAGTCAGATAATTCACTTATACAGCCGCTGTCTTCTGCCCTGGAGACGGTGACATCATGCTGAGTATCCCAAATCGTGTGAGAAGGTGCTCCAGCACAGCGAAGGATCATCTTCACATGACATTTGGGATCCTCAGTGTTCCCAGAATATCACCGGAATGTTTATAATGTCACCTTCATCTTCACCTAGGCACACTGGATAGAAACTATCTAGCTATTGTGTGGTGATTTGAGATGTTGAGATGGGAAGAGCAGTCCGATGTATACTATATACTCAATTATGTAATTATTTTTATTCTGTCCAATAAGACTCACATATGTGGATGGAGTATACAGCTTTTTTCATCCATACAATCCCATTCTAGGTAAACTATATACAGCGTAAAGCCCAACTCTGGGCAGAATAATCTTGGAGTGCAGTAAAGTGTACAGTGCCTTTTTTTAAAAACCCACCTGCCATATTCAGTACTGCAGTGCTGCCTTCTCTTGGCAAATCATTAGTTATACTTGCGGGTGAAAGTCTACCTCTCGCTGAACTTCCGTGCCTGCTCCAGCTGTACCTCTGCAGGTTTCACAGACCTCAGCAAAGTGCAGGTTTCCTGCTTTCTTTGTTCTCAGCTGCATTTGGAATAGAATAATTTGTATTGACTGCACAAGACCGAAAGAAACCAAAATACAGAAAGAGCTAGAAACAAGAAGTCTGATGGGCAAAAAAAGGTTTCTAAGGAGAGTAACAGAGATGTCTACCCAGGAAGAAGGTTACAAGGGTATTTAAGTGATTGTGTGCAAAGCACGCCGCAGTAAAAGGTAGGCGTGGCCAATCTACATAAAGGGTGTGGCAAATTTCATAAAAGAAACACAGTTCACTGTGTCCCACATCACTGTGTCTCAAAATCTGGCGCAACCAAGGAAGCACTTCCAGCCCACACCCCAGCAGCACTGTGTATTGCTGTAACTGCGCCCAGAGAATGGAAGTAGCGTAGAAGACAAAGGCAGCCTTGAGATTAGGAGAAGAAAGCAGTATTATGCATACCTGTGCATTGTCCCATTTACTAAAACTTCACTTTTTAGCAGAGCTCCCAGCACTGATCGTATTTGCCTCCTCTGGCTGGTCAAATAGCGGGTCCCACCACTGGCTGCTCTGGTGTCTTCTGCTGACCCCTAGTCACTGCAGGAGAAAACAGCAAAACCTTTTTTTTCCTGTGATTTATCCCTTCTAAAAAAGGTGCTAGAATCATGTTTCTGGTACTAAAAAAACGAACAAACGCAAATAAAGCTAAGGGTTAATAAAGGCAATTATATGTTTTTTCTTATTTACACTGTGAGATCTTTCTTCAAATGTAGAGTCTTCCCAGCATTCAGTCCACAGTTTTTTAGAGCTTTTTGTCCATTTTAACCCTTCAAACATCAACACATCACAGTGTTCTGCCCATGGAGGGGTTGTTTAGCATAACAATGAACACAAGCACAGCTCTGTTTATTCCTCCTTAGGACAGAGCTACCCCAGTCCCAGTCTCTCCCAGGCGTCAGTCTGGCCCGGCGGACTGCCTTTTTAGGCCCCGTTCACGTACTGGATCGCATAGCGGCCAGCTCAGTTTTTTGTGGGGCGGGAGGGGACAGGGCAGTGAAGTGAATGGCGCCGCCGCAATGCGATCGCCCGCATGGGAACATCAATGTTTGCAGTCCGGTCAGAAAAAGTAGCAGCATTTTCTCTGACTGGACCGGTGCCATTGATGTGTCTTGTGTTACTGTGCGGCCGATAACATTGCGGCCGCAGGGCGTGGCTGCTGCACCATTCACATCAATGGACCGCCATGCCCCCTCCCCCCCACAACAAACTGAGCCGGCCGCAATGCGATCCAGTGCGTTCCGGCCACAATTGGGCCGGAATTGGACGAGGATGTTGTGAACAAGGCCTTAGTCCAGACAGACCTGGACACGCACTCCACAAGTGCCAGGCTTCAAGCTGCTCTCCCAGCACATAGGAGCAATCAGAGACTAGAGCATAGTCTCTTCTGTGGGCAATACTTATTTGACTCCTATCATTTCAGCACCTGTTTAGGGACCCTTTCCCTGCTAAAACAGGCATTATCTGCATGTTTAGACAGTGACAGACTGTCACAACACTTAAAGGAGAACTATGGGGTCAGTGTTTTTCCCCATAGTTCTCCTTAGGGTAACGGGAGGACACAAACTAGCGTCCTCCCATTACCCTAAGCTCAGTATACCGCGAGCTACAGCTCGCGGTATACTGAAACGCCGCAGCGGATCCCGACTTAGATGAAACTTTCATTCACAAACAAATGTAGAGCAGGACATAAGCTTGTCAAATTGATAGTTCAGTCCTGAAGATTACACAGGGAGAGCTGCATTCATCTTTCATCAGAGCTCCATGAAAGCCGGATGCCGTGCTCTGTTTACAATGACACTGGAGCAGAGTGCCACTGATTAAACAGGGAGAGCAACAATCCCTCAGTGTAATCTACAGGACTGAGAAGTCAATTTGACAGTTCAGTCCTGCACAATACAAGAGACAGCCAGGTGATGCAGAGGCAAGAGGGCTCCTGCCCTAGTCGCATCCCCCGTGGGGGCCCAAGGCAGGTGCCTCTAAATCTGTCTTGGCCCGGTCCTGCTTGGGAGATTGGGGAAAACTCACAAATTTCCCGGGTACCTTGGCAACACTCGAGTAAGACAAAGCTGAAAACACCTTGATATACTAATAAAACTAATAAAAGTGTCTCTAATAAAATAATGGTGGGTTTGTCAATGGAGACAAACAGAAATCAATTGTATGAATTAAATACTGTATCCTCTGTAGATCTGTTTATATAAATTAATATGATAGTGCTGCTTTCTAGTACAATATACAACACAGTTGCAAATGGACTAAAATGGCCTAAGGTTAACAGGGTTGAAAAATATGCTAAATAAATATGACTAAAGCACATTAGTTCAACCCATAATATAAGGGGAAGATGCTCTGTGGCTCTACATGTTCCATGTTCAGCCTGTGTTATACAGGTGAAACTCGAATAATTAGAATATCGTGCAAAGTTCATTTATTTCACTAATGCAACTTAAAAGGTGAAACTAATATATGAGATAGACTCATTACATGCAAAGCAAGATAGTTCAAGCCGTGATTTGTCATAATTGTGATGATTATGGCTTACAGTTCATGAAAACCCCAAGAACCCCAAATCCACAACCTCAAAAAAGTAGATTATTACATGCAATCAATAAAACAAGGATTGTACATAGAACAACATCGGACCTCTGAAAAGTACAAGCATGCATATGTACTCAGTACTTGGTTTGGGCCCCTTTTGCAGCACTTACTGCAATTACTTTTGCACTCACAGATATTCTAATTATTCGAGTTTCACCTGTATATTCCAGGTATGGTAAACCAAGGCAGAGGCAGAAATTGTTGCTTGTGTTCTTTCTTGTAGATTATTTTAATTTCAAACGTAATTTGATGGGGAGCGTATAATGAAAACCACAGCTCCTGTTACATTAGGTGTCTCAACACTGGCAGCCAATGGAGGATAGAAATCACCAGCACTCAGCAAATGAAGTTCAAAGAATAACGTCCATTTATTTGGACCAAACGTAACACAGATATTGCATAATCCAACGTTTCGGGACCACACAGTCACATTGTCACATCTCTGCCCTGATGAAGGGACACTGCGTGGTCCCGAAACGTTGGATTATGCAATATCTGTGTTACGTTTGGTCCAAATAAATGGACGTTATTCTTTGAACTTCATTTGCTGAGTGCTGGTGATTTCTATCCTCCATTGGCTGCTGTGCACGGCGCCATCCGTGATCGTCACTTCGAGCACCATGATTGTTACTTGGACCAGGAACGCTGCAGAGAGTGCAGGGGGACTTACTGTTTTCTGGAATCAACGCTGGCAGCAACATCTGTGATGCATTCTATACAATTTTCTGTGTTCCCAGAGGATGACGTTAAAACACTTTTCTAAGCAGTTCTTAAAAAGTATTGCCACACAAGTTTTAAGTGTGTTCACTACTAAGCAGTTGATTATTGTTAGCAAAATAACTTAAAGTAGAACTACAGCCAAAGTCTTTTCTATTTATTGGATGGAAAGGGGAAGGTTTATTCCTGTCTGTGGTCCTGTTGAAGAGATGTTCCTGTATTTCCAATCCTGATGACAGGAAATCACCAGGGCAAGTATGGTGAAATCTCTCACAGATAGCAATAAATAGGTTAATTTCATTTTTAGGTAGATAGGTCAATGGTTATTACATTTGTTAGGCTTTTACTACTGCTTGTGTTCCCACTGGGGAGCTTTCCAGAACTCCCTGACCGGACAGAAATACAAATCTTAGTGGTTGAACCCACACAGTTTATCTATTATGAAAAAAGTTTTTTTTTGGTGTACCAAGTCTCCGGTAGTAAGGCTAAGATCAATGTACTGTATATAGCACAATAACCAAAGAAATCAATCAATAATCACATTTTTTTTTGGTAATACGGGTTACTATGCACTGAATTTGTCTTATTCAAGATCAATTCCAGCCAAAAAGTGAAATTATTTAGTGCGCTATTAATCTATTGAAAACTGCAACTGTACTAAAGTCATATACAAATCTTTAGTTATTATGATCTTTGCTAAAAAAAATAAAAATTTAAAATGTCTTTCTTTCATGTAAATATAAATATATTGCATCTGAATATTTCAAATGTACAATTTGAAAGGTTAGGTTAAGTCCTAACTAGTGGGTTAATACAGTCTGTTTGAAAGCATGATAGTAGTGCCAGGCTTTCTTTTAGAAAGCCCATCATTCTTTGCAAATACAGTACTGTGTACACCCAGTTAGTATGTGTACTTGTAAAATAAAGATTCCATACAAATAATACAAATATATACACTGTACAACAGTTTATAAACATGTACGTTTAGAAAAAATAAAAACGTTTTATAGACAAAAAAACATTATAGTGTCCCTTCAATCTGAGATTGGTGGCAAAGGGAGACTTCGTATTACAGAAAAGTAAGTGTTTATATCAGACTTTCTGTATGTGTGAGAGACCAAGGAGCACACATTGGGGGTGTTTGGGAATTTGTCTCCTGTTTTACAAGCTGGGGTTCTCAAACGACTAGGTCATTAACAAAAGGGAGCAGATGACTGTCGTGCTACAGCAATGGCCAGATCAAAAAATAAACTTCACTACTGAGCATACTCTATGCATTTCAAGGCTTCATTTTCTTTTTTTGACTTGAGTATACCTGTAAATAAGCCCAAAGAATGCAGTGAATTATTAAAAAAGCCTGGAGAGATTTCTTTTGGGAATATAACTGCTGCTATTCTCTTCTTACATTTCAGCTTTACACTGTATGCCTGTAAAATAATGTGGAGAGTGCTTAGAAACATAGCCATGCATATTTTATGAGTGCTCACCAGATAACATGAGCCATATGTTATTCTTTGGCTGTTGATGCATGAGGCTGCTTGTAAACAGGTTATGTTATTTATTGTACTTATATTATTACTTACATGAATAACACCGCACTGTTGTCCAAAATGAGAAAACTCAATGCCTGTATGTTTAGCTTTTTTTCTGTCATGATCACAGATGTGCATAAATGATTGCTTTATATGTAGCTCCTGCTTACACCCATGAGCAGCTGTCTGTAATATTATACCCTTTACACTATAATTATCTCTACAAATTAGGGGAAAGGAGGTGCAGTTTCCTTTACATACCCTTATTTTCATGGGGCGTGGAACATCATTGGCTGCTTAACCTTGACTGGATAATTTTTACTTACAAAAGTGTTTATTAAATCAATTATGTGCCTGCGTAATAAAGTGAGGTACATAAAGTAAATGGACAGCAGACTAACAGTAGTAGAAGTATATATACATGCATATCTTACACAAACACAGATACTGTATAATAACCAAAAATCAAACGAAGACTATCCAAACTATCAGACTCATTATAATATTAAAACCGCAAAATGTGTTCATATGTAAATAAAAACAAGCCCAGGGATTCTACATTTTCAAAAGCTCTTCTATAAAATTCTTTAGTCTATGTAATATACTTTTGTCTGTGCAATTAAAATTTGATTTTTAAACCAGGAGGACTGCAGAGATGTATAACAAGTTTATGGGACTTTGATGTTACGTCAGCAACAAAGTTGCGTGAAAGAGCTGTAGTCGTATGTAATTCAGCCTTATATTATAGATATTTATAGCTAATTATATTATATACTGTAAATATATTTATATATACATATACAGTATCTCACCGAAGTGAGTACACCCCTCACATTTTTGTAAATATTTGTTTATATAATTTCATGTGACGACACAGAAGAAATGACACTTTGCTACAATGTAAAGTAGTGAGTGTACAGCTTGTATATCAGTGTACATTTGCTGTCCCCTCAAAATAACTCACACACAGCAATTAATGTCTAAACCGCTCGTAACAAAAGTGAAAATGTCCAAATTGGGCCCAAAGTGTCAATATTTTCTGTGGCCACCATTATTTTCCAGCACTGCCTTAACCCTCTTGGGCATGGAGTTCACCAGAGCTTCACAGGTTGCCACTGGTGTCCTCTTCCACTCCTACATGACGGCATCATGGAGCTGGTGGATGTTAGAGACCTTGCGCTCCTCCACCTTCCGTTTGAGGATGCCCCACAGATGCTCAATAGGGGTTAAGGTCTGGAGACATGCTTGGCCAGTCCATCACCTTTACCCCCAGCTTCTTTAGCAAGGCAGTGGTCGTCTTGGAGGTGTGTTTGGGGTCATTATCATGTTGGAATACTGCCCTGCTGCCCAGTCTCCAAAGGGAGGGGATCATGCTCTGCTTCAGTATGTCACAGTACATGTTGGTATTCATGGTTCCCTCAATGAACTGTAGCTAACCAGTGCCGGCAGCACTCATGCAGCCCCAGACCATGACACTCCCACCACCATGCTTGACTGTAGGCAAGACACACTTGTCTTTGTACTCCTCACCTGGTTGCCGCCACACATGCTTGACACCATCTGAACCAAATAAGTTTGTCTTGGTCTCATCAGACCTGTTGAC
The DNA here is from genome assembly GCF_000935625.1 of Nanorana parkeri. Taxonomy (NCBI): domain Eukaryota; kingdom Metazoa; phylum Chordata; class Amphibia; order Anura; family Dicroglossidae; genus Nanorana; species Nanorana parkeri. Next base: position 267,412 of record NW_017307795.1, read on the forward strand.
TAATACGGTTCTTACCCATATAGTTTCAATTGTAGTGGAAAGGTTATTTACAGTAGTATACCATACTTTATTTATATATGTATGAGTTGATGTATTTATCATTGCTGACAGCTTTTCAGTAAAATATCCAGGGATATTTTATATAACAAAATCCCTCATCCACAGTTAGATTCGAGCATCAATATGTCTATTAAATTATTAATGACTGTTTAGCAGCTAGTATGTCAGTCTTCCATAAAACTGTTGTACCGTGTTAACTAGGGTTGCACAGATACCAAGTACAGTACTCGGTACAAGTGCGAGTACATGTACCAATACTTTTGAGCTCCAAGACTACACTAGAGAAAAATGCAAAAATTAGGAGGCAGCTGTCATTTGTAAGGAGCACACGGAGCTCCTGGGATTTGTACATCTCTGTTTTAATGTATGATTTTGTTTTTATAAATCTAAATAAAGTGATGCACAGATACCAGTTTTGCGAGTACGAGTACTGGTACTTGCCGAGTACTTCCAAGTACGAGTACTGATACATTTTTGTTTATTGTCATGTGACAGTTTTTCTAAAACAATACAGACTAACGATTTCAGGACAGTGGTGGAGTGCCAGAGCCAGGTCCCAGCTGCAACCGGTGCAACCCTGGTAGTTCTCATAAAAATGCCAAGTATCGGCACTGGTACTCGAAAAGTATCTGTGCATCCCTAGTGTTAACAGTTTTTGGATATAGTACTATGCATAAGGACCATAAACCTTGTTGGAAGATGACCACACATATATATTCATATGCAAATGTCTGGTCAATTAAAGTATAACTTTAAGGGGGTTATTCATGAAGGAGCCGAAGGATCCAGCCGTAGCTTCGGTTCCACTGCTGTACAGGCTATGCACTATAGCCTGTACAGCAGCCGAAGGCGAAGGCATATGCTTCTGCTCGACCAAGCCAAAGTGACAGTCGAAGCGGGGCAAACGGCCTGCCGAAGGCTAGCCAATCCCCCCCGCAATTGACAGCTGGGCGGAGCCAGCCATGATGTCACTGCTGGCTATGCCCAGTTGAACTGACAGATCAGTGTCCCCGAATGACCTGGGGACGCTGATCTGTCATTAAACAATAACAAGTGGGTGGGGCCAGCCGTGACGTGACGGCCGGCTCCGCCCAGTTGTTATTCATTGGCCGGGACCTACTAGAAGACTCTGGCAGGTGCCGGCTAATAGGAAACAGTTGGGCAGAGCTAGCGGTCACCGCTAGCTCTGTCCAATTGTTTTGTTTTTTTATTTATTTATTTTTCTTTAAAATATTTTTTTTTTTAAATCTTTCAATTTTTTTTTTTAATTTCTTTATTGGTAAACAGCTCAAAATGTGTATACATATAGAGGGTGCGGCGTGCCGCCCAAAACGTAGTGCAAAAGATAACAACACATTCCTGAGTATCTTTCAATTTTTTTTAACAAATTTAAAATCATTTTGCAATTTAGTTTTTTTTTTTAACATTATTTTCACTGGTTTTCTATTCTGCTTGGCACCACAGAGGTACTGAGCAGAATAGCCGAGCCGAATGCCGCCCGGGGGAACGGCAGCGAGCGAGCTGCCGGAGTTTCAGCTCAGCCGATCCAGATGTTAGGTGAGCATGTTCAACTGACCGAAGGCAGCCAGTGCAAGACTGAAGTGAACAGCCGAACAGCGTTCGGCTCACTTCACTTCGGCTCGATTATTCACTCGGCTGCCTTCGGCAGCTTAGTGAGTAACCCTTTAAGTGTTGAATAGCATGGGAATGGATTAGAACCCCTGTTGAATTTTCTGCTGTCTGTGACTCCATTAGATAAATTTTCCTAACTTCCTGTTCCAGCAGCAACCTTTTCACTAGAGAAGAAGTAAAGGAAATTCTCCAACAGCAACACAGATGGAAGTAAAAATGCTTTTCCTAAATTTACTAGGGGAATGCTAGATCCCCAGTCAGTTTTTTACTGCTGTCTGTTTCTCTGTTGCAGATTTTCCCTCACCATCAGTGCAACTGTCAGGATGACATCAGAAAATGGATATGTGTGTGCGCCAATACACAGAACAAGTGCCCTTGCCAGTTTCTTGCCTGTGCATGCACATTTGTGTAAGCATGCCAATTTATGCTGGCATGGGAATGCAGGCACTTGGGCAAGCACACCTAATTCTAATCTTGGCACCTGACGGTCTAGTTAAGGAGCAGAAATGAAGTAGGCAGTTGCTGGATGGTTTTCAGCTTTTACCCTGCCACTGAATCTGTCACAAGATGTGCTTTCCGTTTGCTGATCTGGCTTGCCCTCGGACTTGCCTGTACTCTGCCTTCTTGTTAATGATCTAGGCTAGTTCCTGACCACAGCTTATTTCTGCTGACTCCTGGTGTGACCTTGGCTAGTTCCTGACCATGGCTTGTCTCTGCTAATTCCTGCTGTGAACTCGGCTACTTCCTGACTACAGCTTGCCGCGGCTGATTCCTGGCGTGATCTCAGCTAGTTCCTGACCGCAGCTTGTCTCTACTGATTTCCCAGTTTGACCTTGTACTGCCTCCTGACTGAGACTCTGACTTCTACCTTGCCTGCTGTCTTTCTTCTTAGTTGCCAACCTCCACATGTTCCAGCTCTCAGTCTGTTGTGTGCTCCAGGATATCTGCCAGCTGTCTTCTCCTCGATGTGCACGAGTACATCTCAGTCAAGTCTTCCTCTAGAAGCAAGCTTCTTTGGACGGAATTTCTGGCACCCATGCCACTTTGAGCCCTCTTACTTCATGTGTCTGGACTAGAGGTGTAAGGGAGGCCCTTTTGTCATCTCAGCCTCTAACCAGGTATGAGATAACAACAAGCTACTCATCAGGGCATGACCCAAACCTGGGAGTAACCATGTATAGTAGTAATCTTTTAACACTGAGCCAATAACAGATGAGGAGGCTGCAGGCCCATGACCTGTGATGCTTTACCTGGATTGGGCGTAGCAACAACACCGTTGGGCATGATGTCCCATGCAACAAGTTTCTAGTCAGTGCATTAAAAAAGCAGGGAATGATTTGCTCCTGGGGGTGAACATGCATTGTGATAATCTTTAAACATTGTATCAACAACAATGTAAAGTGTGTGTCTGGGAGGTGGGTGTTTAGAGCCTATGGCCTGGGACAATTTCACTGGATGGGGCTTGTCAACATATCTGTTCCTGTACATGATGTTACTTTATGATTAATAATGATTTTATGACTATTGTATACAGTACATATTACAATACAACAAGCATCTAATTGGTGCTAATATTATATATTATCAATAGAGTGCAATATTTATGTTAAACAGTAGGTGGGGAAGATAGGATTTAAACAAGTTTGTCATTTTCTGTCAGAAACTAGGAAACCTACAGATCAGCAGAGCTCTCCTCATGTAAAGCACGCTAATTAGTGGTTATAACAAAGCAATGGACTTCTGAGGCCAGGCTATGCTGCACTGCAGAAAGCTGGTCAGTTTCAAGTTGTGGCAGCTGTGGCAGTGCAGCTACAAAAACTAACAAGTGAGACCTCTGCCAAATAGCATCTGGGTGCATGTAAGTGGGTTTTACATTTTGTCCCTGAAATGTAAAACATCATGAAATAGTGGTACTGACCTACAAAGTTTACTAAAGTTCCAAATTGTTGTTGCCTATTTTTAGCAAGAAACTTAGCAGCAAGTTGCTAACGCAGTGGGCAACCCCCACATACAGCACACAGAAAATGGAGGAGGCATACAAAATCAGGGCAAACACACAGACACACACACAAAATAAAATCACTACAAATCCCAGCCCTATATTAATTAGCAATGCAGAATGGCAACAGCTATAAAGGACTACAAATCAGTGATGTGCCGTGCCTTCTGTGCTGGGTGAGGCTTCCCTCAGCCCGCCGAAGCTCCACCCCGACCCATCCACCCAAAGCCCCGCCCCCAGCACTGTAACGCAGCTGTTTGGTGAGGAGGAAGGGAGGAGACAGGGAAGAGCCTCCCTGTCCCTCACTTGCGCGTCACTGGTAAGGCATCAAGATCGATGTCCTCACTGTTTTGTTTTTTTGATTGATCAGCTTAGACCAATGGCGCTATGCCATTGGTCCAAGCCATCCACAGAGCTCACGCCTCTAACACAGAGTAGAGGCTGTGACAGCTCTTGCCTCACCAAGTTAGGTTACACAAGCGGTGGGGAAGCCCTCTGCTGTGTAACCTAACTACCTGTCAAAAGCTGGATGCAGCACTTCCTGTAATTAACAGGCAGCACTCCGTCCATAACAGGTTACACAGCGAGGATGCGGTCTTATTCCTCCAGGCGGTGCTGACAGGTGGGCTGTGCGGGGTCTTAGGTGGGCTGTGTGGGGTCTCAGGTGGGCTGTGCAGGGTCTCAGGGAGTTTGTGCAGGGTCTCAGGAGGGCTGTGCGGGGTCTTAGGTGGGCTGTGTGGGGTCTCAGGTGGGCTGTGCAGGGTCTCAGGGAGTTTGTGCAGGGTCTCAGGAGGGCTGTGCGGGGTCTTAGGTGGGCTGTGTGGGGTCTCAGGTGGGCTGTGCAGGGTCTCAGGGAGTTTGTGCAGGGTCTCAGGAGGGCTGTGCAGGGTCTCAAGTGGGTGTGTGGGGTCTCACCAGGGCTGTGTGGGGCCTCACCAGGGGTGTGCGCGGTCTCACAGGGTTGTGTGGGGTTTCACCAGGGCTGTGCATGGTCTCAGGAGTCTGTGTGGGGCCTCACCAAGGCTGTTTGGGGTCCCACTGGGTTGTGTGGGGTCTCTCCAGGGCTGTGCAGGGTCTCACTAGCGGTCTGAGGGTGTCGCAGGTGAGTGCGGGTGGCGTGGTTCCCCACGAAGGAGGAGGAGATGTGCTGGCCGGCTTCCTAGTTTGCTTGGTGGCAGCGCCGGCCCTGGATCTTAGCTATTCTGAGGTTGGGCATTTAGGTTTAGTAGCATTTTGTTCTCTTTTCTCCTTTTTGTTTTCCCTATTAGGTAAACAAGGTTGAGAAGTATATTTAATTTCAATAAAAGGGGGACTTCACACTTAAGACGGTGGAAACTTTGATACTTTGAAGTAATTACCTCATGCTAGCAACACACAGGTTGGTCATAAACTTAAACAAGTGCTGGATACTTTACATAAGAATTTAGAAAAGATTTTTAAAAATCAGCCATGGCACAACAGAAAAGAAGAAATGGAGCAGAAAATATCTCAAAGGGCCAAAATGTGGGTTTAATTTCCATGGTCTCTAATCTCGACAGCAATAACAAAGAGATACAGAACAAAATTGAGGAGTTGGAAAATAGATCTTGACATAATAATTTAAAGAGCAATTCCACAGAAACAAGTGAAAGCAAAACAAAAATCAGCGAGCTACTAATGCATTCTAACACACTGCAGCTGTGCTAAAATCAGAAAGTTAATTTAATTAACCTTAAAGGCCAATTTCAGTTTAGACATTTAATCTAAAGGTGGCCATACACTCTACAACCATCGCAAGCTCATGGTGTTGCTCAGCCTCCCCATGCTATCTCTGCCTTATGAAGCCTGACTGAGAAACTCTGAGTGACATCCGTAATGCTGAGTGACATCCGGAATGGGCAAAATGGCATATTCACATAAAAGTTGAAGTCCATGCTTGGTCTCCCCACCACACAAACAATACTTCCCTGTAACTAACCACTGCAGCAATTTAAAAATAAAACCCTCTACTAAGTCCCAAATATTCCCCTTAGTTAGTGGACACATGACATGATGGGTCCTGAGCACTCTCTTCTGGACTGCAAGGTGGTATTGTCCTTCTTTGGGTGTGCAAATTGCGGCCTGGTGATGTGGACACTTTCCACTGACTAGGTCCTCTAATGTCCTGAAAAGAGCTGCTACAGCGGCTCATGCTATGGCCAACTTAGGTGAGTAGACCTTGTTAGAGGGCTTAGAGAACAACTCCAGGCATAATTATTCTTAACAAAAAGGAGGGTAACAGTGTTTTAACAGAGAGAGCACTGTAAAAGAAGGTTATTAAATTGACCGAGACCTATAGTTTTATAAAAATATAAACTTTATTGATTACAGGATAATATATTCGGTGTCTGTTAGCCCACTTCTCAAATTACTAGTAAAAGAACAACGTTGTTCATGACACTCATACTCCCATTCATTCATACAAACTAAGCGTTCCCACAAACTTGGCAGTGTTCGATTTCTTGACAGTTTCCTAAAGAAGGAATTTTCTTTAATTTTACACCTGTTTCTACTCCATAATTATGTTCCTGCTTAACAATGATGTAAGAGGTGGACGTCGGAGAGGAAGATCTATATTTTCCGATTTACTTCCAAATATAACTCTAGTCAGTCTACGTATTCTTTACCCCGATAGTGTGGTTGATATGGGTTACTTATTGATTTCAGTTAATAAGGAAGTCTCTTCGTTTCATTGTGGTTCTTTAAGACCATATCATCCACTGGAGTGTTTTGTGTATATATATTGGTCTTAATATAACAACAACACCTCTTATTCATTCATGCCTGAAGAATCTCCAAATTTTTCATCATATATGGTTCCTCCTGGTGTACAGTGAATTTAAGGGGGAGACTAGTGCGGGACCAGTTATTATTATATAATTGTCTACCGTACTCACTTTTCGTCGTCTCTTACCCCTCTTGTCCTTTTTAAATCCTGGGTTCTTTTTCGGTTTTAACGGTACTGTCACCAGCGCATGGTTATTCCCTGAAAGTTCTTAATCTTTTAATAAAAGGATATGGTACCACCGGAGCATCTCTATGTTTTGTAATCGAATATATCCTGTCACCTTCGGAAAAAAAATGATGAGCAATTGCTTAGGAGATGTTCTTACGTGCTGCTGACCTTCTTATGTGTAGAGGACATGATGTTGTGTATGTTACACTGGGATGTGAAGATGAAGGGCTGGTTCACATCACAACGTGTAGCAATGCATAGCACATAATGTGTGTGCTATGCCGTGCGGTGTGAAGGTGTGCTGTTGTGTGATGCATTGCTATAATACATTGCAATTCTTGGGGTATTATTATTATAAATAGAGATGTCCCGATACCAATGCTAGCATCGGAATCGGGCCAGATACAGGGCATTTTGACAAGTACTTGTCAAAATGCCACGATGCCTAGCACCGAAGCTTGCGCTATGATTTTTTTTTCTTACTTACTTCACCGAGCGGCGCGTCACTGCTCCGGTGGGCGGAGCTCCAGGTGGGGTCCTAATTTAGGTGCCCGGAGACTGCTTGGAGCGCCGCCCACCGGAGCAGTAGTGACGCGACGCTCCGCGAGGTAAGTAAGAAAAAGACAAAACCTGCAGCGGCCAGTCAGGAGCAGGGACGAGTCAGCGGCAGCGCTGGTCCAGAAGGATTTATATAGCGAAAACAGTTTGCGCTGCGCTGTACAATATAAGGAAGACATTACAATCACAATACAATTCAAGACAAGATGGTAAGGAGGGCCCTGCCCGTGAGAGCTCACAATCTAAAAGGGAGGGGCCGGTAAAACATGAGGCGAGAAAGCGATAGTTCAGTGGTTAGGTTGAGGTGGGATAGGCTTACCTGAAGAGATGAGTCTTAAGGTGGCCATACACTTTACAACCACTTTACAACCATCGCAAGACCTTAGTAAGATTTTCGGCTGGTTTCCTAGCGTGCTCCTTAGACAAAAGACATGCGACCGTACAGTAGAAACGGTCGCACGTCTTCATTCACACTGCACGATTCTCGTACGATCTCGGGATTTGCCGCGATTTTCGTACGAGAATAGTGCAGTGTATGGGCACCTTTAAGGGATCGCCTAAAGACAGTCAGTGTGGGAGATAGAGGGACAGGTATATGTCAATTATCTGCATGTCATGTTGGAGCATGTTGTAATGCGCTGCAATAAAATGATGCCTACATAATTTTAACACAACAATGCAGTGCGTTCGTGTGAACAGGTCCCATACAGAGCACAGCTTTTTGCATTGTCTTTGAGTTGGGACTGCTTTGGGGAACACTGCTTCATGGGGCTGGTGTAAACCAGCTCGAAAAGTGGTGTTGTAAGGCCCTGGACAAGACTTATCTAAGAATCTTTATTTGTATCATATGAATTCACACTGATATCATTTTATGTGTTGATTTCTTTAGAATTATTTATTGCATCTATTTGCATATTGTGTCTTACACCAATTGACTGAAAGGAAGCACTGTATTTATATATTTACTAATATAAATCATATTGTAATAGCCCTTCCGTAACTTTAATATATTTACACTTTATTATTATAATATTATATCCCATGTTGCAGTGAAAGTTCTTTGCAATGTAATCTTATTCCCCACTCTGTATGATTATTGGTTATGTGTTGTATACTGTCTCCTAGTTATAAATAACAACGCTAGTCTGCAAAGTCATACTAGGATCCTCTGCAGAACCAAGTAAGCAGTAACCTGCAGAGACACACGAGCATGCTTTCCCAACCCTTAGAGCTAAAGCCAGTGCTACAAATAGCAGAAGAGGCCTCTACTTGTGACATTACGTAAGGGGATGGAAGCCAGGTAGCTGCTCCAATGACTGCAGGAGCTTGTGCTTAGTCTACTTGCCTAATTTTTCACATTTCCCCTCACATTTGTCAGCAAGCAGACAGCTAGTGGGATAACAAGCCAGAGTGCCTGTTAATAAAAGGCCTAGCAACAATACTGGCCTATAGACTCTGTATAATCCAGCACACTGCACCATAGAGCATCTTGTTACATCCAGCACACTGCACTATGTATTGTACCCTGTTACATCCAAAATACTGAACCATAGTACACAGAACACTGCACCATGTACCCTATGGCATCCAGTACACTGCAATGTGCACTGTTACATCCAAAACAGTACAATATGCACCTTATTACATCCAGAGCACTGCAATATGCACCTTGTTACATCCAGAGTACTGCAATATGCACCTTGTTACATCCAGAGCACTGCAATGTGCACCTTGTTACACCCAGAACACTGAACCATAGAGCACCTGGATTCATCCAGAAAATGTACCATAGAGAACTTTGTTACATCCAGAACAATGCACCATGTACCCTGAGACATCCAAAACACTGGAATGTGTATCTTGTTACATCCTGAACACTGCACCGTGCACCCTGTTACATCTAGAACACTGCAATGTGCACCTCATTACATCTAGAACACTACAAGGTGCATCTTGTTACATCCAGAACACTACAATGTGCACCTTGTTACATCCAGAACACTGCAATATGCACCTTGTTACAGCCTGAACACTGCAATGTGCATCTCATTACATCTAGAATACTACAATGTGCATCTTGTTACATTCAGAACACTGCAATGTGCACCTTGTTACATCCAGAACACTGCAATGTGCACCTTGTTACATCCAGAACACTGCAATGTGCACCTTGTTACATCCAGAACACTGTAATGTGTACCTTGTTACATTCAAAGCACTGCAATGTGCACCTTGTTACATCCAGAACACTGCAATGTGCACCTTGTTACATCCAGAACACTGCAATGTGCATCTTGTTACATGCAGAACACTGCAATGTGTACATTGTTACATCCAGAACACTGCAATATGCACCCTATTACCTCAAGCACACTTGAGGTAAAATGCACACAAACACATACATTTCTCATGCACTGCCATTGAAGTCTATTGGGCTAAAAACACTCCAAAAGTAGTGCTTTTCCATTTTTCAAGTCACATGGAATAGTGTTCCAGAGGTGAGAACAGGTCCAATAGAAAACAATGGAATTCCTTTTATCATGCATTGTTGCAGGACAGCCAAAGCGCTGCAAATCGCACAGGGTCTTACACACAGCACACTACCCCATGCATCCTTTACAACCAGCACACTAATACACTCTTCATACCACACCGTGCACCCCAAATACACATAGCTCATTGCACCATACACCAGGGGTCTCAAACTCAATTCACTTGACACATGACTTCAAAATTTGTTGATCTAGCAATTTAAGATGGGTGGGGGCTATAGTATACAGCAGGGGTGCCCATAAGGTTGATCACGATTGATTCTCTGGATCCTCGCTGCTCTCCCAATCTGTATGCAGCGGGGATCCGAGAAGAAGTGAAGGAATCGCTGCAGCCGGCGGTGGGGGAGGGTGGAGGGAGCCGCTGTCACAGAACTAAGGCCGAGCGGTGAGGAGAGAGACAGACGCTAAGCCAGGATCTGACAGCCGGCGCCTCTCTCTCACCGCTTCGCCTTCTCCTTCTCCTCCACCCCACCCCCCCCGCGGCTGAAGTGCTTCTTTCACTTCTCGTCGGATTCCCCGCTGCCTCTGCCCGGGAGAGCAGGGGGGATCCAGAGGAGAAGCTGAGCCCCTATGTGCGTGGCCGAGCAGCAGAGTATCGGTACATATCAGTGATATGTACCAATCCTCTGTGCAGGACAAACACTGGAGTGATCACTCCAGTGTTTGTAAATAACTGGGGACACATAGTACTATGTGTCCCCAGTTATGAATGAACAGGATGTGATCTACATCACTTCCTGTTCATTCATGAGTTTCTCAAAGGGGAGAAGCACTCAGAGGCTGAATCCTCCCCATTCAGAAACTGGATGATAGTAAATAATTTCTGAATGAATGGGAAGCTTCTGTGCTTTCCATTCATTTAGAACAGAGGCTGCAGAAAAAGAGACTTTGTGTCCTCAATTTCTTTTTCTATTTTAAAAGGGAAATATCAGGGGGCTGTTTAGAGCCCCCGAAGCCCCCCACCCCCCAAGAGTAAAAAAAAAATGTAAAATTAATAAAATGAAATAAAACATAAGAAATAATAAAAATGAAATAAAAAAAATCCTGGAGGCAGGGCGCTGGATGACATCACATCATTTTTTTTCTTGCCTCGGGCGCAAAAGGAGCTGGCTACAGCTATGTTCCCACGGTGCTCGTGTGGCTGCCGCTTGAATGTGTCAGACGCTGCAGATGGAAAGGAGCGGGACACATCTCCCTGTGTGCCCTGTCAGCCACACGAGCACCACAGGAGGACAGAACACCGGCGCCTCTAGGACGCACTGCGTTCAGGGGCGGGAGGGGTGTGGGGTTGTATTGAAGTCAATGGCACTGCAGCCATGCCCCCCGCCCACAGTTCCTGTAGCACTAGGGGCGCTTATCCTAACGGCTGGTCCCTACCCAGAAGGAAGATAGGATGGTTGATGAGTAGGGTCTGCATCTTTGGCTGGTGCAGACCTTACTAATCCTTACTTTTGGCCAGCGCTCAGTGAAGGCTGTGAGAACGCACGCTGCGCTCTGACTCACTCACACTGAGCGCCGGCACCACATGGAGCAGCTATGTGGTCTGCATCCGACAGAGATGCAGATTGTGTAACTGCTCCAAGTCAGGTCTGTGACTGCGTGCCTGACTTGTCAGCCAGCTGCGGGCCGGTACTTTGAGACCACTGCCATACACCCTCAATGTATTCAACACACCTAATGCATAAAAGATACTCTCAGCTCAACAAGCATGCATCTCAAACATACTCAGTACACTGCATATAACCTCATGAAAGCTCATACGTGCAAGCACTGGGGAAAAAACTGGGTGTGGTTAAATTGTTTATGGTCACTTATAAATACTTATGTAAAAAAAGGAGATAATGTGCATACTCAGGCAGTTGTGCAGTGCAATTAGCTAATAAGAACAGATGCCAAGAATCACTTTCATGATTCAACATACTTAGAATTACACCCTGCATACAGAAAGTGGGACTGCACAGTGTCTAATCATAAGTATCGGGAACAGATTCTAAGAATAACACCCAGTATACACGATATGGGTAGATTTAATGTGCGGCATACATACAGAATAAGGACAGATACTGAGAATTACATCCAACACACAAAACAAGAGAAATGCTACAGTGCAGCATCTATACCTAGAGAATTGAAAGCTTGCCATACACTGTAATATTTTCTTTGTTCAACCTGCAGTCTGAACCAAAAAAATATTTAAAAAGTATTTTTAAAATAAAATTAAAAATACAAAAAAAAATGTAAAGTCCCCCGCCCCCGTGAATGTGTGCATACTTACGGAAAAGCCATGATTGGGCAACACATGTCAGGTATTGCCCCATACGCCAGAGTGAGAGCAATAATTCTTGGACCAATATTTATGGCTAACTTTAAACTGGTGACTTACTTTTATATTTTTATATATTTTTGTCTAATTTTGGTGCATTATTTTATATATATTTCGTTATTTTATTAAATTGGCTTGGAGTTTTTCAATTCAGATTATTTTAAATCCACGAAACTAATTAAAATGTCTAATATAATACATACAATTAATTAAAAATAGTAAAAAAAGGTTTTCGGTTTCAGCCTGACAAATTCTGCTGTGGGAGGCGAGTTGCGGTGCCATGAATGGCACCCGAAATGCGCCTCCCACCTGCAGGCCCGCATTGTGATCACCAACACTGGAACGACACAATGCCGCTCCAATGCAGTGTGATTGCAAAAAATAGTGCATGCAGTTTTTCTGAAGTAAACTTTATGTTTGCAAAACTCCATTTGTGTATTTTATCTTAAATTAAGGATGGTATTTTTTTTATCCACTTATTTGAAAAAAATAATCGGCCAACTAATCGATTATCAAAATAATTGTTAGTTGCAGCCCTACATAAGATACCAGAAAGACTTAGCTGTGCTCTGAACGAGTGCTGCGTAAAACTAGGTCTCTGCAAGATTCCACCCTCTATAAAGCTGCCCTCCTAAAATATAATTTATCCCTCCGTGCTGCCAGACTCCTCGTCAACTCTTTTCTACTTTTAATTCTCTACTATGTCCCTCACTATCTCCACCTACTAAGTAATTAACTGCCCAGGACCTAGCCATTCATTTCAAAAACAAGATAAATGCAATTCATAATGAGATCTCCAGTGTCCAGTCATCTTCCCCAATTAACGTACCATGCCCTCCATCACATTTTTTACTTTCCTCTTTTGACCCTGTTACTACAGAGAAGGTTACAAAGCTTTTCTCTGACACCCACCTCACCACCTGCACCATGGACCCCCTCACCACTCCTCCGGTCACCCTCTTGCTCTATTCTACACTCCCTTAAGTAGGATTTACACGTTTCAAATTTTGCATGAAAGTAGTCATTTTCGGAATGTTCGGTTAAATATCTATAAATTAGTATGGTGCAATTGACAGACCAAAACGTCAATATTCCTGAAAATGTTCGAAGGAGCATGTTGGAAACTTTTTCTTGATCAAATGAATTTCTAACAGTCAATGTGGTTTTCATTCCGAAACTCCATTCATTCCAAAATAGAATCTTAAATAAAAGTGAAAATTAAATGAAATTTCGAATGGCAATTGCCAAATTATGATGCCAGTATCGAACACTCTGACGGTATTTTATTTGCAAACATTCGTGCAAAAATCTACCCATATACTGCCATCTTCCCCTTCCCTCTACTTTGATTTTAATCCAATTCAAATAAGGATGCTGCCAACAAGGAATATGAACCCACAACTAGCAAATACATTTAATCTGCAGTGTAGCCCTAGCCAGACAGGGGTAAAAAACTGGGTCACCTGATTTTAGGGTTAGATGACATGGCTGTAGTTGCCTGCTGGCTGCATTGGTGATTTATTGCGTGCCTCAAATCCTAGCTCTGGAAGTTCTGGTATGCAAATTTTGACCACATTTCTTGGTTAAGAGCCTGGCCTCACCCACTCTCACCACCTGCACTTTGCTAGTGCCCAAGGAGGCTGCCCATAATAGCAATGGTCCAAAAGTGACGCACAGTCAGTGGGAAGGATGTTGCTCACATAGTTAAGGCCTGAAACTATTGCAAAAAAAAGAACACAGTGTTGCAATTTCTCAGAATAAAATCAGCCGATATATTAGTTTTACATTGGACATGCTATCAAAAAGATAACATTCTGAATCTGCCAAAAATTATTTTAATACATGGTTTCATTGCCCTAACTGGATAGACAAATCTAAAGGTGTAATAAATAGCCCTGTGTCTGAATATTATTTTCTTTGAAGCTAAGGTTTTGACTGATCCAGAAGATATTTGTCAGAAGGAAAATAATGAACTGCCATCTAAATATACACCTGCCTAAAAAGAACAATGCCATATAAATTAACACATACCGTTGCTAGCTCACTTCTCGATCCTGTCCCTGCAGAGAGCCATGTCTGTCACTCATGGCTCCCTGCAGGGATTCCCCCCATCTCCGATCCTCCAGCGCTGACTGGCGGAACGGACAGGGGAGGGGGCGGGTACAGCTGGCTCTGCCTCTAGATAGGCAAAGCCAGCTGTCACTCACGCAGCTGGGTGGATCCAGACCGTAATGTCGGGATCCGTCCCGGCTGCGGCGTCTCAGTATACCGCGAGCTGCAGCTCGCGATATACTGAGCTTTGGGTGACGGGAGGACGCTAGTTTGAGTCCTCCCGTTACCCTTAGGAAAACTATGGGGAAAAGCACTGACTCCATAGTTCTCTTTTAAGATGTTAAAGGAAACCAGTATATAGACCCTAGTGATAATGATTGTAAATGAGAACTTTGAAGCACTGCACAGTCCCAAATGTTATGCTTCAAGAACTCTGCATAGAACAGCTACAGCACTGTTTGCACCATCATGTTGAATTCTGCTGGTAGAACTCTGTTCTATGCTTTATTAAAGTCCATCTCTGGGCAAAGAAAAAATTACTCTTGCAATGGGGCCATCCCTGCACTGCAAGAGTTAAGTGCTTGTTTTTGATTTGGGGCTGGAATAAAGCAGATTTACTTACTTTTTGATCCCCACCTCTCTGGCTTTCTCAAGGCTGCAAAAATGGTCCCCGCAGCCTCTTCTTACCTTCACTTTGGCAGTCTAAGGACCACTGATGTCATCAGATCTATTCCAGGTTCCATAGATCTGCATCAGATGTGAGAATGGCGAGGAACATTCCACCAGCCAGAGCAAAAGGGGAGCAGAGGACAGCGCTGACTGATAGGGGAGCGGGGCTCAGGTAGGTAAATCTGCTTTACTCCAGCCCCTAGACAGAAATGAGCACTTACTCCTTGCAGTGTGGGGGTAGCTTGACTGCAGGGGTACTTTTTAGTCTGTGCTCCTGCAACTGCTTCTTTTACATTAATGTAGAGATCATACAAGATGAAAAAAAGGAATGGGCAAATCGGTCTGAGTTTTACTTGCAGGCCATTCTTTATACCCATGGGAAAACCCATAAATTATAAACTTTCATCTGAACCCCATTCAACTCAAAGGGGGGAGGTTGCTGAAAGTTAAAAGAGAACTATGGGGTAAGTGTTTTTCCCCATAGTTCTCTTAAGGGTAACGGGAGGACATATACTAGCGTCCTCTAATGACCCAAAGCTCAGTATATAGCTAGCCACAGCTCCCGGTATACTGAGACCGTCACAGCTGGGACGGATCCCGACATTACTGTCGAGATCCACCCAGCTGCATGAGTGACAGCTGGCTCTGCCTATCTGAAGGCAGAGCCAGTTGTACCCGCCCCTCCCCCATCCGTTCCTCCAGTCAAAAAATTAACTGTAAAAAAAAAGTAAAAAAAAAATTGCGCACAAAATAAATAAAATGTACACACACCCACCCAAAAACCCCCCTCCCCCACATAGATGCGCAAAAATGCGTTAGGTGCACCTACACGCAAAAACAACGATTGCTCCTATTATGCCGCACATGTTACATATCGCCGCGAACGTCGGAGTGAGAGCAATAATTATCGGGCCATTAATCACTGATAACACTAAACTAATGAGCGGTAAACTCTTTTAAAGCGTCGCCTATGGCCAATTTTGGCTATGGTCGTTTTTTGCGATTTTGCGGGCGCACGCAATTTTAAGGCTTGACATGTTTGGTGTCTATTTACCTGACGTGACCACCCCGTCTTTTATAATTTACCAAAAAGATGGGTAAAAATAAATGTTTCCTAAAATAATAAAGTGAAAAACTTTTTTTAAAAAAAATATTCTGTACTTCTTTTCTTATATAGTAAAAAATAAAGTGGTGATTAAATACCACCAAAAGAAAGCTCTATCTGTCCCAAAAAAATGGTATAAAATTCATTTCAGTACAGCGTTGCATGACGGAATAAATGTCAGTCATAGTCATAGACACTGAAAAATGGCCTGGATGGGAAGGGGGTTGTAAACACCACGGTCAGCAAGTGGTTAATTTTCAAGGCAATAGGCAAAATAAAAATACATTTTAAAACAGACAAAACATACTCAGCATGGAGAGCCTTCCTCTTTTTAGGCCCCGTTCACATATAGCGAATTGTCGCGCGATTTCCGCCGCGATATCGCGCATTTTTGCCGCGCGATATCGCGAGAAGTCGCCGGCCAATGTTGTTCAATGGAGCTGTCTTAACTCCATGTCGCTCGTCGCGGTCGCAAGTCGCTTCTACCGGACCCTTTTTTCGGCGGATTTTGCGCGATTTTGCTTTTTTTCTATGGAGCCCGACGGGGAAGGTCGCGCTACCGTCGCTGGATCGTCGCTGGAACGTCGCCCCGAAAGTCGCGCTATCCCGGCCGTGCGGATCCGCTGCAAAAGGTATGTCTTGGCCCAGGAATGGGGGTCTCATGCGACTTTGAGGGCGATATGGGAAAAACATGGTTGGCTCTCAAAACACCTGAACAATGCCAGCATCAATGTTCAGGCATTTTGAGAGCCAACGGGGCCGACTAGCAAGATACTGAAGCTTGGCCCAGTGGGAGATTCCTCCATCCGCACAGTTTAGTGTAGATGGAAGAATATGTTGCACTTTTTCCATCTGACCATAGCAAACCTGCAGAATTCTATAGGTGTATGGCCAGCTTAACACTGGTTTCACCAGGAAATCTGCAACGGGGACACAGAAATAACACATAATGACAAGATTTCCAGCCTTCCCCAACTGTATTAAAATATTGTTTATTTCTGGCTATGTTGCTGTTGAACATTTTCCCTCACTCTGTTGTCACTGTGACAGGAAGTGAGGAGAAATCGCTCTAATGGAACTCTAGATAACAATAAAATCCTAATCATGATTTCAAATGATATCCAAGTTAGAAGTTTATTTATAGGGCTGCTAGAACCAGCTGCTGACACACGCTGTGCCAACCCACAACACTGTTTAAACACCATACAATATAATTACTACCAAGTCTGCATACATTGTTTCATTTCCTTTCTTAAGCCCTGTAGATTCCATCTGATATTAATTGATTTATTAGACAAAACCTATATATCTGTACTGTACAGAACTCAGGGAAAAAATAATATTAACCCGTGAAGGGGGGTTCCCCTGCACTGTTAAGTGCTCATTTGTGTCTAAGTTATACTCACCTGAACCTCGGATCGAGCCGGCTGTGAGAGTGCTCTCTCCAGCCTGTCTCCTCCTCCTCCACTGCAACAATGGCATGTTCCTCAGCGTCCTCACGCCCTATGCACTATATGGAACGTAATGACTTGAGAATCCGTAGACCGCTGCAGCAAAGGGAGGGGATCAGGTGAGTATAACTTTTTTTAAACCTAGACACAAACAATAGTTAACCCTTGCAGTGCGGGTTTGCATTGCGATCCGTTTTGATGCGTTTTTTCCCCCTGTATGTCCCTGGATGATGCCACAATCAATTTTTTATTTTTGTATGCGTTTCGTGCAATTAGATGCAGGTAAAATAGGACAAGCAGTACTTTTTCTGACTGCATCTGAACAGACTGCAATGGTGTGACTGCAATTAGGCACAAGAAAGCCCATAGGAAAGCATTGCGATGTATTTTGACTGCAGCAGTCAAAAGAAACGGACTGCATCACAACTGCATATGGTGTGAACTGGCCCTTAAATATTCAGCTTCTACGGAAATCCCCATCAAATGTAGACTGGGGTGGGAGCCTGACATTGGGCTGCTCTGAGATGACATCTGGGATATCTTCTTGCGGATGTTATCGCAGTTATCTCTTTTGGCCTCTCATCACCTGACCCAACTGATCCTCTTGCATAGAACCTACTGCACCCAGAAATGTCTTCATGGAATAGGACTAAGGGTATAAGAGTTCATTTAAGATCCAAAATGTGGCATAGAACCAGAATACCTAATTCACATACTATGGTGGTGTCCTAAATTGGTCTGGTACTGGAATACAATCATTTTGTTGCTGAGCTCTGTATTTGTAGCCTCACTTTCTGATACCCCACTTTACCTGCATACTGGAAGAATTTGACTCCCCTGCACTGGGTCCATTTACTACCACAGCCATTTTCAGAGATCTCTTTGCTGAGTGCAGGTTGATAGTTTTGAAGTGGACTTATCATTTCCTGGAGGCATGGACTACAGAATTAGATAGGCTAATCGTACCCTTGACAAGCACTTCATGCCATGGTATGTCTATTATTATTATTACAGGTATATAGGTTATACAGGTATACAGGTATTTATATTGTGCTGACAATTTATGTAGCACGAGGAGCTTACAATCTGAGGTCCCTCTCTCACATGTATACAGTACATACAGGGCCAATTTAGACAGGAGCTAATTAACCTGCCAGCCTGTCTTTGGTGTGTAGGAGCAAACTGGAGTACCTGGAGGAAAGCCACACAAACACAGAGAGAACATGCAAACTCCTTGCAGATAGTGTCCTTGCCAGGCTTTGAACCAGTGACCTCCAGTGCTGCAAGGCAGAAGTAGTAACCACTAAGCCGCTGTGCTGCCTTAGTCTATATGTCCCCCTGTATTCACTATGTAGTTGCTTTATGACAGAGTTATGTAAATTCCTGGGATGCACTGTCTCCACCATTGTTACATGCGGTTTGCAATGTCCACTGCACTGTATTGACAGAATCTATGTTCCTTGTAAATATACGACACGTGTACTAGAGATTACTCTTAGCACCTAAAGTGACAACCTTGTCCATCTTATGTTTGTTTTTTTCATCTGTATGTGTTGTTTATGAGTAAAGTAAAAACCTTCAAATAAAATCTGAATTAAAGGTCTGCGGGCAAGGGGGCTTATTTGCATTGGGGTGCCCCTTTAATTAAGGGGGCACTCAGATGCTGCCCCCCTTGTGAATCAGTAAGGGGTACTTGCACCCCTACCCATTCACTAAAGGGTTAAATAAAATAGTTATTAAAAAGTCCAGACTTTTAATAAAATCCTTTAATTGAAAAAAAAACAGAGTACATTTTTGACTATTCCTTTGGCTCCATCGATGTAATCCAGCGCCAATCAAGATGCATGACGCCCACCGACCCGCCACAATAAAAAAAAGTCCCGCCGCACGACGACTGTCCGAACCCGACGAAAACTTGCTGCAAAATGACATTCAAAGTAAACAGATGGGCGGAGCTAGCAGTGACATCACAGCTCGTTCTGCCCATATGACATTCTCAGCTGTCAAATACTACATAGCATTCGGGAACTCCCGAAAGCCATTCGGGTCTGTGAGGCATTCGGAAGTTCCCGAATGCTATGTAGTATTTGACAGCTGAGAATGGCAAATTGGCGGACGCTGGATTACATCGATGGAGCCATTTTTTTATTAATTAAAGGATTTTATCAAAAGTCTGGACTTTTTAATAACTATTTTATTTAACCCTTTAGTGAATGGGTAGGGGTGCAAGTACCCCTTACTCATTCACAATGGGGGGCAGCATCTGAGTGCCCCCTTCATTAATGGGGTATCCCGATGCAAATAAGCCCCCTTGCCCGCAGACCCTCAAAACCACCGGGTCAGTGTTGTGGGGAAGAGGCCCTTGTTCCCATCGACATGGGGACACCCTCCCAAAGCCGGGGGCACATGGCCCCCCCCCCTTTCCTGCCCTGCCGGGCCAGTGTTTGGATCAAGGGTCTGGTAGGACTGTTAGGGGGGACCCCACATTTTTGGGGGCTTGGGTTCCTCCTTAAAATTACTACCAGACCTAAAGGGCCTGGTATGGATTTTGGTGGGGGGGGGGGGACCTCATGCTTTTTTTCCTCTTCTACAGACTAAAAAAATAAAAAATCAAATTTTTTTTTTCTAATGTCATTTTGGTGCAACGTTTGCATTCGTTTGCATTCGTTATATCTGTATATACATCCGAATGTCCGAATTTAATCATCTGACTGCACTCAGCTCACACACCGTGCCGGACAGCTTTGCTTCGCTCTGCACGGCTTTGCTTGCAGTGTGTCACGGGCTTTAGAGTTAAACACTTCAGAGCCAGATGACATAGGCAGAGAAGTGTTTGTACCAATTTTTGCAATAAATGGACTGTTAAAGAAGAACTCTTGGTAGAAAAAAACTTACCCTTGCACTGAGGGTACCCCTGCACTGCAAGAATAAAAGGAGAAGTATTGGTAAAGTAAAATGTACTCTTCCCAATGCTTAGAGCTGGCATGGGACACTGCAGCTGTCACATGCTGGCTCTATAGATCGAGAGCTGAGCGATCATGATCCACTAATCGCTCAGCTCACGGCTTCTTCCTGCAGAGAGCTGTGACCCCTCCCTACAGGGATTCCCCGCTCCCCTCTCTGTTCCTCCAGCACTCATTGAAGGGACAGACAGGGGTGGGGTTGGGCACTGGCTAGGGAGGCAGAGCCAGCTGTCAATCAGGCAGTGGGGTGACAATATTGCCGGGATCTCACCTGGTTGCAGTGTGGCTCTGTGCTGTCAGCAAATAATGGGCAGTAGCCTGCTAGATGCTGACTTAGGGTTACAGGAGGACATTAGTAAATGTACTCCTTTGACTCAAAAGAGGACTAAAGCCAAAAAAAGGTTTGGCTTTAGTTCTTTTTTAAGTGCTTGTTTTGCCTAGGGGGCTCAAATAAATCTGTATTAATTGATTCTTGGTCCTGTGACGGTTCGTGCCCAACTCTCTCTCCTCTGCGGAATGTATCTTGGCATCCTTATGTCTAATTCAAGTCAATGGACCTGCATATGATGTGATGACGTCAGCAGTCCTTAGGGCGCCAGAGCCCAGGAAAAGGCTGCGGGCAGTGGCGTCACAAGGGGGGTGCGGCCCACAACGGCAGACTGACAGTCATTTTAGTGTCACCCCCTCTGAAGAGTAAGCCACTCAGTCATTGACCGGGAGCCCTACAGCTGCACAAGAGAGGAGGGAACCCTGTCGCACACCTTATAGCAGTTAAGTGCGCTTGACGTCATTACACGCGTGCGTGATGACGTCCCAGCGGGTGACACCTGGCGGCTGCCCCCGGTGACACCCAGCCTGGGGATGCCCTGGCTGCAGGGACCAATCTAGCAGCCTGGTGGGACCAAGGATCAGGTAAAAAAATGTTTTTTGTTTAGCCCTTAGCCAAAATGAATACTTAACCCTTGCAGTGCTCGGGCAGTCTTGCTGTAAGGGTAAGTTTTTTGTTTCCCCAGGAATCTTTAAACACTGGAATTGGTGTGTGGCCATTACTTCTATGATAATAGGAAATACGTAGCCAACTAATAGAAATGGTTTCAATGTAGATCCCAAGATATAGTAAAGAAATGATGCTTGTAAGGCCTCATTCACACGACAATCGGCCGGCACGTACAGCTCCGTGCTGCGTGCAGGGCCGTATTGGGCAACTCCCTGGAAGGAAAGGAGCTGCATGTGATTAGTTCTCTATGGGACTAGACGGCCGTACGCCCCCCTATGCTCACCTCAAGTGCAGGTCTGTACGGGTGCGTATTTCCTGGCTCGGACGCAGACAGGATCCATCTTGTCAGCTTACAAGTATGCTCACCCACACGTAGGGGGGTGTGCGGCCGTGTAGTTCCATAGAGAAGGAGGGGGCTGCGTACTAATCACATGCAGCTCCTGTCCTTCCGGGAGCTACCCGATACGGCCCTGCACGCAGCACGGAGCTGTACGCGCCGGCCGATTCCAGTGTGAATGAGGCCTAATAATCTGTTTCTGACTCTACCAGGTTATACACCCTCCAGGTTTACCGGCAGAATATTATTTCTCTAGGTGTTAGCAGCAGTTTTACAACATGGAAATATAAATCATTGCTTCTAAATAACTGTTATTATGCTGTTTATTATAATTATGTAACATTGTGATTAGTATTTTCTTTTTTAAATTTATGCTCTATGCTGTCGCCGGATAAAACTCGATACACTTTTCTTTTATGACTTGTAACTAGCTAGTGATCGAATGTAAATCCCAAACAAATACAAATAACTTGTATACATCATATGTGGTTCATTGCAGGTTGTAGAACTACACATCCCAGCATGCCAGGATATGTTTCATTTTAGTGGGATAGGTACATGTGGCTAAGATCTCTAGTTACATGTCCCAGAAAAGAATAGCACTGCAGCTGGCCATACACTGCACACATTCTGTCAGAGTCTTGCTGACTACGAAAATTCAAGCAGTGTACGGCCCTGTCGCCACTTCCCTGTTCGAAAAAATTAGATGTTTCAGTTAACTTTTATTGAAGGAGTTGAGATGAAATTGTCAGCCAACCAGCTGCAGTCACTGTCTGTGTATTTTGACAGCAGCAGATGCCGGCTGTCACAATACAATAGCCAGCAGGGGAAACTCCTCCACCATGCTGTTTAGTGTGAAGAGTCAAGCGTTTTTTCGGTTTAAAAATGAGTGTCAGGCATTATTAGTCACATTGTGACATTTCAAGAGTTTGAATGAAAAAAAGAAAACAAGTGCAATGCGCTGAAATCAATAATTGCACTGCTTCCTTCACAGCGCACACCAACAGTCATGTGGTAGTGCACGCTGCTGGTGTGAATGGGCCCTTAAGGATGGTTTCACAATTGTGTTAAAAGCAGAACTGAACGGTAGATATACCCAACCTTCTCTCCTAGCAGTTACCATCTGAGCATCGTTTAGCGTCCTGTAATTAACGTTTACTGGCAACATTTTGCATTAATACAAATATTTAAAATGTCAATTCAAAACTTGTAAACGTTCAACAAATATAAAATGGAATTGACTAAAACCCAAAAAACTGGGTCTTTGAAGCTGAACTTTACCTGGCACAGATGTACACCTCTCTTGTACTAAAAATGCTTATTCTGATTTCAATACACACTGTGAGCTTCCCATGGTATGCATTAGAAGCTGCAGCAAGTCTCATAGAGCCCGCCTCATTTTCTGGCTTGAGGACGTCCAGCATCTCTGGCTTATTCCTATCTAGCTATACTGTCTCTGGCGCACCCCTTTTCATTTATTGGATCTCATTTTTTTTCATGCAATCTCATGAATGAAAGCTCATCATCACATGTGGACATTACCTAGGGTGGTCTGCATGCAAACGCAGTCTGCCTAGGAACACCCACTCCTAGAGACTGACATACACCCATCAAGATATTTTAATATATTCATAGCTGCCAAGAGCCAGCCCACTGCTTGCATCAGGGCTGAGAGCTCCCGAGGGGGGTACTGAGGAAGGGTGTTGTGATGTTTTTAGGAAGCTATGTACAGCACCCTGCTGGCATACAGGGACCCAGTGATTATATCACTGGGTCTAAAATAGGGTGTGTAATGAAAGAGGAAAGGTTCTAATTTTAACATTTCACCAGTATGTTGATGAAGGAGGGAGTCAGGCAATAGAGCATAACCATTTCCCCTAAAGTTTATGGTATATTCAGCAATCATTCACATAAAACACCTGTACACCTATGCACGTATGAATGGAGCTCCCTTGCGACCATACCCCCAGCCCACCCCACATCAAACTGACACTCGGCGCCGGGCAGCATATTTTGAATGGATGCTTAGCGTGAGAACTGACAGTGCTGCGTTAGGAGGAGGCAGAGGAGCCTCTCACTAGTGCAGTGAAAGGCACACAGCAACCCACTGAACATGGGGACACGACCCACTTTTGGGTCACGACCCACCAGTTGAGAACCAAGGCTGTAAATGATACCTACAGTATATAAATAGATAGCTTAAGGTTTTACGATATTTATGAATCAGAACTGCACCAAAATTTTGCAAACATTTGCAAAATTGGACCTTACGCTATGAGAAAGATCTACTTATTACTCCACGCAATGGCAGAATGCTGCAAAAAAATAACTAAACCTATAAAAAAACAGGTAATAAATGTACTTACTTCTCCCCCGGCTTTTGTACTGCAAGTAGTGACGTCATGCTACTTCCTACAAGATCCCAGGAAATGCAGAATAGCCCAAATCTCATGAGAGGATGCTGAAACGGTGCAGGGTCTTGTGCTGCTCAGCATTTCCTGGGATCTCACCGGAAGGAGTATGATGTTACCTTGGCCTACATGCTGCAGGTGGAAGCTTGGGGAAAGGAAAAGATATTCAATACATGTATTTTTTCGCAGTGGTCTGGCATTGAGGGAGGAGAGCACGGTAAATAAGTAGATCTTGAGATTTTCATGCAAGGTCTACCTAAAATCACTTAATTATCACTTTAAAAAAGACTGAAGGTGGAGTGGTTATTCCAAGTGGACATACCTGTACGTCCTTCCATGTTTAGACAGCGGACAGCATTAGCTACAGGCACAGAGCCAATCAGACCGTGCTCTGGGCCTTGTGATCACTGTGATTGGTCTTCACAGTGACTACATGGCAATGTTTACATTGCTAAGCCTTCCCTTTCCCTCTGATAAAAAAAAGCAGCAGCAATTAATAATAAAAGTTATGGCTTATTTTAACCCTTTTACCCCTCTCCTGCATATGTCAGCTCCATTCTATCTATGCTCTGACCTGCATATTAGCCCCTTCACCTTTCTTACCTGCACATCTGTACATTATGCTCTCATCCCCATCCTCTCAGTGTATGTGACCTGTATATTTGTCATGAAACACCTCTAAAAGAAATCTCTGTCTCAAAAACTGATATAAAATGAATTTGTGTACTGTATTGCATTACGGATAATTGTCAGTCAAACTATTACAACAATGAAACGGAAAAATGGCCTGGAAAGGAGGGAGGGTAATGTGTGGGTCCTGAAATGGTTAAAATTCTGCATCACTTTAAAACACCTCAATTCATGTCTGATACGCTTAACAATATTTCTGATATGAATTGTAGGTTAAGTACCGTAAAATTCAAGTGGACATGTTTACATCCACCCAGTGAAACTGATTTGTACAAACATTGATAGGAATGTATTGTGGAGGCCCTTACATAGTCATTGATTCCATAAAATGCTGCTATTGACAAAGAAGGAAGGTTGTGAAATGCTGTTCTCGTCTACAGCTGATTTTACTGCGATATAGTGGGAAACTTACAATTCTGAACGCTGCAATATATCTTGAGGCTAGGTGCACACTTGGGTGATCCCGGTACCGTGCATTCGTGTGCACACAGCGTTTGCCGTGCGGCAGCATTGATTATCAGGCCCGGTGAACGTGTGTGTGACCCCCGGATGCGTGTCCGGTTGCACACAGCATTTGCCGTGCGGCATTATCAATGGGGTTATATCCGCGTAGCAATCATTGAAAAAAGGTACATGTACTTTTTTTGTGACACGAGACGCGTAGTTTTTTCAGATGCGACCATCTGTGCTTGCTCAAGTGGAATCACAGCAGGAAACCGCGCCATCTGCCTGGTGCGACTGGGGTGCCATTAGAAAATAATGGCACCACCAGCACGATCAGTGGTGGTGTGCAATTCCGTGACTGTGCGGCCATCCGCAGTTTCATGCACGATTGCCGAGCGGTCACGGATCGCCCGTGTGAACCTGGCCTAAAACTACTAAGACCTCCTGCAAAGAATAGTGTAATGCTACCAGTAATACAACTGAAGCAACATCTGTCACAGGGAAGCATAAATAATATATGGAAACTACTGTGTTGCTTTTAACATCTATTGTCAACTGAAATGATGCCCCATATGTGCTTTTCAGTTGGCTTTTTAATAGTACTGAAGAAAATTGAATGGACATATTGCATAATGCAACCCATAGTGCAATTCAACCTACATCTGTATTGTAGCATAGGAACTGGAACTCAGAACTTGGGAATCCTTCGGCAAAGAGTCAAGCTTAAGGGGATATTTCAAGAATTGTTTGTACAGTTTGTTTGGCATAAAGGCTATTTGTTTATTTATGTGGTCCATACTGCATGGAAAACACCAACCTCATATAATAATGTAAAGCTAAATTGCTCTATTATAAATCCACTATGTGTTACCAAGTATATATTTCTTAGAGGCATTAAGGTTTTTAGCTATTCTGCCATCTGCACAAATGTGGGTCACTAATTTATTTGCCGGGGACTTTGGGTGTGCATGAATCTAAGTTTGGAACTTGTATATTTTAGCACGGAAATGCTCCGCACAAGCCTGTGAAGTATGAGCTTCTTTTTAGAGGGATCAGTGCGATGTGACCCTTTTTCCTATTCCTAATTGTGCTGATCTGCCCAAAAAAGAAGCTCATGTACCTTTTTCCAACGACCGGCTTTTTTCTCAGTGTGACGCTGTGCTGACACGTGAACGGGGACTATAGCAATCAATAGGATTTATTGTGCAGAGCTTTTCCGAGCTGAAAAATACGAGCTACAAACGCCCTAGTGTGAATGGGGACTAAAGGAATAAGAGTGGAAAAATAATGGATCCACTGGCAGCATCAACCGGTAACAAAACTATGTTACGGGGGAAAACCTGATCTGTTAAAGAGGAACTGAACTCTGAAAGCTGTGCCCCAAAAAGGCAGGCAGAGGGAAAAGGACTAGACATCAGCATTGCCTGCAGCTGATCTTTCAACATTACTGACTTACCACACCTTGTTCTGCACTGAGTCTCTGTTTGGGGGCGGTAGTAGCGGCAGGGCTTTGCTCCCTCCAGCTGTTATGGAACCGCTGTTTTAAATCCTGAAAATCCTCTTATACATGCGGAGAGATGTATAGCTCCTGCTGTACTTCCGCGCCCACCCAGACACAGTATAAGTGCTGTAGGTCTCATAGGCCTTCAACGCTACAGTTGCATCTCCGCCTCCCTCTCCTCCTGGCTGGTCACAAAACACACACCCCGTGGCTTTATTTTGTGAATGGCCAGGAGGGGAGTAGGGCGGAGATGTGACCACAGTGCTCAGGTCTATGACAATTACTTCCAAGCAAGCACAGAAGTACAGCAGTAGCTACTGTACATGTAAACAAGGAAATTTGCATGGTTTAAAAGATACCGTTCTTCAAAAGAGGTGGCTTTTTCGAATAAGCAGAGACTTCTACTGCTTTAACACTAATACGTTCCTTGTGCCCAGAGTTGGACTTTAATTTCACATTGCATGTATGCAGCTATGAGACCTCACATACCAAGATGTGCACTGCTATTTTTCAGGAGGAAATCCAGACAAAACATACAAGGTTACAAGGTACTTCATAGGTACAATTATTTTTCTAAATATTCCCTATGTGATATATAGGGAATATGTAATTTATAAATCGTGGGTTACCTCCCTGTGGGCTCCTAATTTACACCTCTCCCCCTGGATTAATACATTGGCAATAATCTTCTTTCTTTTTATTACTAATATAGGGAATATGTAATATATGAGCACGTACGTCATTTTGATTTTGCCCTATAGTTTAGGTATATCCAACATCCATAGGGCATTTTATAACTTTTTGCCTTTACAATTACATTTAATATTTTAGATATTGATGGGAAAAGATCTAACCACTCCTCTTATTTTAGATTTCTATTTAGTAAGTTTTATAATGTCGTCATAGCTGTGGTGTATATTGGCTATTTATTATACCCTAATAATATGTAAACTAAAGAGAAGACTCCTTTGCTGTTAGAATTTTACTCTCAAAGAGTAACTGCAAATTTAGCGCAGTAACACATATTTTCCTAAGCCTGTCACCCACTTACCATTTTCTCTCTGACCTTGGGTACTTGTCAGAAGTAGCAAACATCCTCCTTATAAATCAGTTATATAAGCATTATGATTTGATCCATTGGTAGACTGATTGACTGATTAATTGACTTTGTATCTTTTATTCTAGATAGCATGCCCAGCTGCATTTGTACAATTATGACAATTCAAATATTTATTTTGCATAATGACTCAGTAAGCAAATTCATTGATAAGAGGAAGAAACTCATAAATGACACAAATAAAATGCAATGTAGAAATCTGGGTGGTCTTTTGGAACCAAGCAAAGGAGCACTAAAAGTGCCATCACATCCCTGGAATTTACAGTATTAGGATACTAATGACAATACCACAAAAATATCTTGGCATATATTTTACTGCTTTTAAATCAAGCAACTAGAAAGCTAACTAGCAACTCAAATAGCACTGTGGAAAATAACAAGAGTGTCAGCCAGTTGGCACTAACATTTTGCATGGCTGCAGCTTAAGATGGTGTGTATGTGAGCTAATGTAATTAATGTGACACAACAGACTTCCAACTGTATCTTTACCTGCACTTGCTGGACTCAGCAACTTTAATATACAAATTAAGACCTCTTTTGATGTCAAAGTGTAGCTCATGTTGACCATGGGCAACACAGCGGTTTGGTAATCCCAAGCTCGCAATGCTCATTTTCAGCTGTCAAATATGTGACAGAAGGAGAATCTAAGTGCAAGATGACTGCTTTAGGAAATTCAGTGTCAATCCAATAGTGACCTTCAGTGAGTTACTTTGTCTCCTTCAGCCTCATGTATGAATGTTCCTGGGCTTCCAATCCACACTTTCATTACTTCAGGCTGCTTCGGTCACTGACACATGAATGAAGTGTCCTGCGGCAAAGCATTCATGTGAACAGCACTGCACAGCTCTACTATGGCAGCCCCTGGCTGTTACAGTCACTGAACTTGAAAAATGAAGTGGCATACTAGACATTTCAGTAATGTGCCAGAGTCCAGCTGACATGAAGCCGTGCTCCTTCCAGATAAAGCCCAACATGGGGCAAAAATCAAATTTAAACTGTACATTGTGAATGAATTGCCTCTCTCATCTGCCGTGTTCTTCCTAACCCATCCCGTGGTCTACTTTCCCAAGGCCACAGTTTCCTCTGTCAGCAAACCTAATTTCCTGCCCTGGGGACCTGATATGTTTCTCCCGTTACTGTCCCGTGTAGTTATCATACCTGTGAGAAGATCCCACTGCTGGAAATGTCTCCCTCGCCAACAGGAAGTGTCCACATCATGCAAGCAGTGATGTGCGCACCTGAAGAAGGACCCCGCTGGATGTAAACAGAAGAGGAGAGAAGGCTCGGAAACTGAACATCACTGACTGTGGCTTTAGTTATGTAAAAAGGACATTTTGATTATTTTTATGCCAGCAATCAGTTATCGAGGTGGGAGGGTGTTCTTGTTTTCCCCGAATTAGGCTTTAAAGTATATGTATCGAAAGCTAAAATGTATTTTTTTTATTTTAGATAGAGTATGGAATAGTTAAAACCCCAACTGTATTCTATTGTACTATTTGTACTATCTACTTTTATTGCATTTTCTTTTTAGTTCATTTGGAGTCTACAAACTGTAAACTTAATTCAAGTCCCCAGACAGCATTGGGTGCCGTGGTGACCTGCTGTGCAACACAGTGCACTTCGAAAAAATGCAGCATGTCTGAATGTTTTACCAAGCACGTTGCACATTACACCTGCATTGTGGTGTGACCGGGGCACATAGAAAATAATTGTGTTCCCTAGCAGTGACTGCTCTAGCAGTGACTGGCGTTGTTCAGTTGCTGAAAAATGCCAGTTACCGCTTTTGGTGTGAACGAGCCCTAAGACCTGTCCATTTCCTTCACTGTGTCTTGGCTGCTGCAGAAAGTCTCACCTCCAAAGGTGGTCATACATGGCTCAAAGTTCGATCGATTCCTGCTGAATTGAATTTTGTGTTACAAGAAACATTCTGATGGATAGCTGGAAAACATTCATTTCAGCACTAACACACTCAGCAGAAACATGCGCTTTATCTAATTAGTAAGCTGCTGCATGTCCAAGCATTTTTTCTTAGTGACGGGCACCTTTTAAATACATACTTCCCTATTTTAGCTGAAATTAAATACAGTTCATCGAGTTCCAATTTTAGCAACATTTTCTTAACATGGAGGATTCAGATTTCCAAGGCATACTGAGCATTTTATTTTTACAGTAATCACCTGCTTGTGTTGGGGTTTAAAAACATTCTAGCTGTGGCTGCAAATTCCAGTGCAATTCTGTGCATTCCTAAGCATTGGATGGAATGTTGACTTCCCACCTGCCATACTTGGGCACCAGAAAAAAATCTAAGAGTGTTAAGAAAAATACAAAATAATTATAAGAAAATAATAATGACCTTACAAAGCCAGCCTAAAATGAAATGCCTGCAATATTTGAATAGCCTCTTTGCAGCTAGCTCCTGTCTACATGCATGCACTCAAGTGGCAGTTGCATGTTATTGCTCAGGGATGGGTTTCTGATGGTGTCAATAGCGAAAAGTGACTTTGAAATGAGCGATGGCGTAGCCGTAGACATTTATACTCTCTACCTGAAGTACATATGACGAGATGACAGTGCAAGAGAGCAACTGGGGGTAAAGCATAGTCATCCTATAACAGGAAGTGGCTGAACAAGAACCGTCACGGCAAAATTACCAAGAATTAGTTTAATGAAAGCTATAGATTTAAAAAGATTGGAAATTATTTTTGAAATTACATTAACATGTTAAAGATAATATGAGATTTTTGCAATTAGGTTTACATCTAGTTCAATAATCAACTCGAGGCTCACCCCTATTCAGGCTGGTCACATGAAACACTGTGTCCTCTTCCTCTCTGGATCATCAATCAGTCATCAATAAAGCAGAGAGCAACGCTGACATCAAAATGTTAGTGCCGCTCTCTGTGTTATTACACTGTGAGATGTGATTGTTATACCCCCTCAAGGGGCAAGCCCACTACACCCTGCACTTACAATATGTCCTCACCCTTCCTGGTTGAATGACACTGGGTGTTATTAAACTCAGAAGACTGTGGACATCTAGTGGCAGATTGGAATTACTGCGGGGGACAATGCTGGAGAGGAGATGAGTATGGCAGCATGGCTGATTTTTTATTTTAAATCCCTGCTGGGGACTTTTTTAGAAAAATGCCCGGAATTGGACTTCAAAGTAGTGTTATTGCAGTTTTAGCAATTGCATTAAAGGAGAACACTGGCCAGAATAATTATCATTATTGAGCATCAGTCTGTCTGCCCTTGTTTCTTTATTTGTAAATTTAGAAAAATACTCATGATGAATGTTACAAAGCTGTTCACAACACTTGAATGCAAATTCTTTTTACCAAATGAAGTGGATGATTCAGTCTTGGATCATGCCATGGTTTGTTTTGTGACTGCTATGTTGTACAGAATTCACAGAAGCAGGACACTAAGGCAAGCCTTACGTCTTGCTAGAAGTCAAAGTGTTTATTTTTTTCATCAGCCCTGTGTGTGAGAGTGAGGGTCTTCCAACCAAGAGTTACACTACACAAGGTTGCTGCAAGTAAAGTGAGATACTTGAGGTGTCTCGCTATACTGCATTTAAGTGAACACCACTGCACAGCTCCATTATGGCCACTCCCTGCTAGTGTTATGTAGGGGGACTCTCAAGCATATAAGAAATGGCACCTGGTACATTTTATTAATGTGTCAAAGTCAGGTGCCTATTAAACTCTACCCCCTCCCTCTTGGCAT
Source organism: Nanorana parkeri (assembly GCF_000935625.1). Taxonomy (NCBI): domain Eukaryota; kingdom Metazoa; phylum Chordata; class Amphibia; order Anura; family Dicroglossidae; genus Nanorana; species Nanorana parkeri. Next base: position 298,976 of record NW_017307795.1, read on the forward strand.
AATCATGTTGTGGCTGGTGCAAACTGCTGAACCGATACTTTACCACAATTTAAAAGACATCTGAACAGTGCATCCAAAAATAAAAAAACACGGGAATTGCTTTTTACTTTTTCACATAATTCTTTGCTGTCTGAGCTTAGTTTGGGAAATTTGCCCTCACTTCCTGCTCCAGTAATGCAACAGGAAATGAGAGAAAATCTAGAACAGCTGTTCCTGGAAAAAGGTGTCCTTAGTGAGGCTGAATCTGACCAGCAGGGTACAAAAACTGGAGTATGGACCTAACCCTTTCTTGCTCTATCGAAAACAAAAAAGTTTTTGGCTAGTAATCTATATTTTATTGTGTTTACGGTTGTGACACTTGGCTTGAGTACCCTCCAGGAGTTTATTGAATTGCCACTAATCACAAGCCCTGAAAGCAGACATCAGCAGGACAGAAACATGCTGAGTATACCATGACATAACACTCAGCTAAATTACTTTTACGTCTGGGAAATTTCTACTTTTTATCACATTCCCAATTAGCAGAGATTTCACTGCAGACTTTAAGGTTGCAACAACTTAGAAGAGTAGACGGCCCAAGGCAAGGATCACTCTAGCAGGGATGGCCAAACTGCGGCCCTCCAGCTGTGGTGGAACTACAATATCCCATGAGGCTTTGCAAGATTATCACAGCCACAGACATGACTCCCGGAGAGAGATGCTTCATGGGATTTGGAGTTTGGCCATTCCTGGTATCTTGTGGTGCATGACCATAGGCAAGAAGTTTAAAAAGAGACCCTGTCACCAACTTACAAATCTGCAGGTAAAAGCACAGAAAATCAAGTGTTTTAAATGGTTCATTGCAGTGTTTTATATATTTTTGACTCACAATGTGCCACTAAATCTACTATAAAAATTGACTACTGTAGAGAGAGTCTGGCCTTACACTAGTAGATTTCTGAACTAACTTTTGTACAAAAGATCTTTCTTTTGACTTTCTATTACTTGATGGGGTCAAAACGACGATCGATTTCGACCATATTTATATGTCTGTATTGAAATATTATATAAAGAAAGTTTTTCTCGAACAAACAAAATTCTAACAGTGAATGTAGTTTTCATTTGGGAAACTCCATTTATTCCGAATTCAAATGTTGAAATGAACGAATTTTTGTTTGACATTTGTCAAGTCTCTGATGGAATTATCGGGTGGCAAAGAAAGATCTTTCATTCGGAAATCTACTAGTGTATGGCCAGCTTTACTGCGCTGCCATGCATGTGTCTGTGCACAGAATGGCTTGACGTTGATCTGTTGTACTAAGTGGGTGAGCACACACATTGCGGTGGCTTCATAGGGACACCACTAGTTAATGGGGCCACTGCAAAGGAGGAAGCCAGGCTATGGAAATATTTGGATGGATCATGAGATGTACAGATGACCTACAAAGAGATCTACAATAATGTAAGTCACAGTAATAATCGTTTTTTTCATTTGAGTTTACCAACACATTAAACATCACACATTTGGACGCCATTTACACTTGTGTTTAGCGGCAGTCTTACAAGTTCCTTCACTGAGATTTAGCGGTGTCTACGCAAACACATGCGGGAAGGAAGCCCTATACAAAGCAATGAGAGGCTGACAGTGACCGCAGCTGTTTGCATGTAATCAGACATGAAGGGATTACATGCAGATGATTACCCTTAAGGTGCCCATACACTGCACGATTCTCGTACGAGAATCGCGGAAAATCCCGCGATCGTACGAGAATCGTGCAGTGTATGGAAGGCGTGCGACCGTTTCTACTGTACGGTCGCACGTCTTCCATCGAACCAGCAGGCTAGAAAACCCGCCGGGAATCGTACGATTCTCGGCGAGTTTGTGGCCTGCTGGTTCGACAACTGCCGAACGGGCCGGTGTGAGCCAGTTTGCAGTCATCGTAATGATCGCAAGTACGATCTGCCTGTCCAAGATGGGCAGATCGTACGTTTTTTTAAGTACTTTACAACCCTCGCAAGACAAAAGTCTTGTGAGGGTTGTAAAGTGTATGGGCACCTTAAAGCTGGCCATACACCTTAGGCTGGGCACACACCTTACAACCATCGCAAGACTTTTGTCTTGCGATGGTTGTAAGGTACTTAAAAAAACGTACGATCTGCCCATCTTGCATAGGCAGATCGTACTTGCGATGATCACAAGCCACGCGCCCTGAGGGGTGGGCTTCCGATGACCGCAATGCCGAATGGGCAGTGTGCGCTTGCGCACACTGACCCGTACGGCTTTTATCGTACGAACATGCCACAAACCGCCGAACATCGTACGATGCTCGGCGGGTTTTCGAACATGTCCGTAAGTTAAAAGTCGTGCGACCTTACAGTAGTAGAGGTCGCACGGCTTCCACACACCTTACGATAATCGTACGATCGCAGGATTTCCCGCGATTATCGTACGATTATCGTAAGGTGTGTGGGGACCTTTACAATTATCTGCAGATTTTCTGTGGTCAGAAGGAAAAGGTGCAACAGATTCCTCCATCTACACTTTACTGTGTGGATGGAGTAATCTCCACCTGGGCCAATCTGTTGCACTTTTTCCATCTGACCACAGAAAATCTGCAGATAATTGTAAGGTGTATGGGCACCACCAGACGCAATCTGTCTAGGGGTGATCATCTGCATGTAATCGCTGCCTGTCTGATTACATGTGAACGGCGGCGAAAGGCTGCAGGCGTTGTCAGCTTCTCATTGCTTTGTATAGCACTTCCCTCCCGCAGCTGTTCACATAAACAGCGCTGAATCTCACTGAGGAATTTAAGAGAGTGCCCCTAGATGCAAGTGTTATTGAGACTGAAATAAACATATACTTGGGTTCCATTTTACACAAAAGAAGTAGATTCTTATCATTAGGTTCAATGCGAGACTGATTATGATTGTCCCTTGAGATTTACTCCAGGGTTAAGGTGGCCATACACCTGCCGATTATCGTACGATAATCACGGGAAACCCCGCGATCGTACGATAATCGGCAGGTGTGTGGAAGGCGTGCAACCGTTTCTATTGTGCGGCCGCAGGTTTTTTTGTCTTGCAAGCAGGCTGGAAAACCAGCCGAAGATTTTCGGAGGGTTTATGGCGTGCTCGTAAGACAAATGCCAAATGGGCCGGTGTGCACATGCGCACACTGCCTGCTCAGCACAACAGTCATCGAAAGCCCACCCCTCAGGGGGCGGGCTTGTGATGATCGCAAGTACGATCTGCCTGTCCAAGATGGGCAGATCGTATGATTTTTGAATTATCTTACAACCATCGCAAGACGAAAGTCATGCGATGGTGCAAAGTGTATGGCCAGCTTAACAGTGATTTGGAGTGAATGCAGTGCTTGAAATACTTGATATCACCTTCTGATGAGCAGATATTGCTGAATGTTACCACATGATGGAAACAACACTAAAGCAAACTGTCATTCATCTCCATTCTCCAGATCTCCAAAGCATTGCAAAGCGTGAATTGAACTAATACAGTTAAATGCAACTATGTAATACATCTAACATCCCTCAAACTCTACATAGTATAGAAAACATGCACATAGTGATATCATCATCAGCCCCTAGCTGTCTCTCCAAAGGAATATGCTAAATCCAATCCAGAAAAAACGAAACAGGAAGTGCAGCTCACGGCAATAGCCTGGTTGTCAAGGGGACAGGAAGCAAGGGGAAATCTCTGAAACTGGGACATGGCCAGTTATGAAATCAGAAAGAGGATCTGCCCAAACATTGGAAAAAAACGTTTTAGCTGGAGTTCTACTTAATCCCTTGCACTATAATGCTGATTCTATAAATAGACAAAATGGTTAGCAGAGCATTGATTTTGTAATGCTTGTGAGGGTTTAACCCTTTAAGTTGATACAGATCAGTTAAATGAAACAAAAACTGAGATGTAAGGCTCACCATACACAATAAAATCTCTGTACAGTCAAATTTAGAGTTACCCAAACTATATAATATGGGGGCCTACCTAAACTATCCAATCAATTCATAACCAATGAGGCAAGCCCTTGCAATACACACGTCGGTAGCTCTACTGGAGATTGTATAATTGGATTGTATCATGTGTTGTGAGTGTAACCTTTATTAACACAACAAAATAGCAAAGATGTAACAAACGGATCCCATTCATACTCAGAGCAACAGCAAAATGAATCTTTGTTCTGCTTCCCATGGCATTGTCAATGGTCACGTGGTTTACCCTTACCTATATTGCCCTAGAAATGGATTCAGAAATACATACAATGCAACATGCAATTATTAGCTGGCTGCTGGCATGCTATATAGTGTTTACATCCCAATTTAATTGCTGGATCGAGGACGATAATCCTGCATAAGGTGTCCCCAATCAGCTAACGACATTGAGGGGAATTTATCAAAACTGGAGCAGTTGTGCATGGCAACCAATCAGCTTCTCTCTTTCATTTTCACATCTTCACTAAACAGACTGAAGGGAGAAGCTGATTGGTTGCCATGCACAGCTGCTGCAGATTTTGTCTGCTCCGTTTTTGATAAATTCCCACCCAATGAACTTTCTGACGACCTCTATACAAATTAGTAATTATATATATATATATATAATTCCAGTAAAGGAATTGCAAACTACCAGGGAGTGATCAAAGATTTTAAATGCACAAATTCAGATTTCCTTGGCAAATCCTTTAGGATCTGTATTTTCAGCCACGTGACTGTCATTTTCAAACCTCATTGGACATATCTGAAAATAACTGTCACTCTTTTTAAAAATCAGGATCCTTATGCTGGTGTTTTAGTTATGTGACTGTCATTTTCAAACCTCATTGGACTTATTGAAAATAACTGTCACTTTTATTGAAATTGAGGATCCTTACACTGGTGTTTTAGCCATGTGACTGTCATTTTCAAACCTCATTGGATTTGTCTGGAAATAACTGTCACTCTTTATGAAAATGAGGATCTTTACGCTGGTGTTTTAGCCATGTGATTGTGAATTTCAATTTCACTGGACTCATCTGAAAATAACTGTCACTTTTTTTTGTTTTTTTGTTAAATCAGGCTCCTTAGGCCATTGTTTTAGCTTTTTTTGAACTGAACCTTTTATTTTCTCAAGCCAGCAGCATCATGTCCAACCCCTAAATACCATTGTATTTCAATAGGCTGTCATTGACATATGAAGGGCCTCTAATGTCATCCAACAAAGATGACTGATAGAGGTCCACATCTGAAGCGTCGATGTGCCCGGTCACTTACATTCCCAGGTCGCTGTAGATGTTGAAGAATTCCATTTGGTTGCAGGCTTGTATCCATCCTACCACCCAAGTCTCGTTCCTGGGTAAGGGTGGCATTAGCACACGAGCCGAGGCTTTGAAGTAGGGGGTCTTGTATCTTAAGACAATCGGCGAGTTCTCCTCGATGGAGGTAGGGCACTGGTCTATGGTGGCACACACATCGTACACAGTAATGTTCTCCCTCCTGATGCGGGACTTGCAGGTAATGCTCTGGAGACAGCCCATGATCGGTGCTTGGCTCGGGGGCAGGAGGGCAGAGGCATCAATTAATCCGAACAGGGCGATCGCAGTGGGAAAGGAAAAAAAAAAGAAAATGGTGACAGTGAGACGATCGCTTCTTCTTCCAGCATGGCACTGACGGCTCTCCGCTGCAGATGTAGGGCCGAGCAGTGATGAGTCTTGTGAGTGCACTGTTTCTTCATCGCTTGGTTTTAGCCAGATGGTAATATTATACAGCACACTGATGGATGGATACCCCCCTCCCTGCTCCTCCTCCTCCACTTCATCTTGATCTCCCTACCATGCTGTTTTCCCAGTGCCACCTGCCTCCGATTCCTTCTACCTTACCCCCTAGCAGCCGCTGCCCCCCACCCCAGGCCAAGCCTTTCCTCTCCCCCTGTGCCCCGCCAGGATAGCCGGGACTTGTCATGTCCCAGGTGGCCGGGAGTTGCTGCTATCGCCCTCCGTTGCTGTGTGGCTGCTCTCCTCTGGCTGTCAAGCTGCTTTTTGTGTTGCTGGGGAGGAGTAGTCCGATCCTCCCACTCACCGAGCTGCTGTCACACAGGATCAGAACAGGTTAGGGAGACCCTCGTGCTGTAGCCAAGACAGGCAACCCGATGCATGGCACATTTCAGCACCGTCTACCAAAGGGGGAGGAACTGGCATTCCGTGGATCTGTCAGTATACTAATGATCTCCATCATCAGAACACACCCTGCTTTGTCATTTCTAATCTATAAGAGATAAGTCATCAATAGGTCTCGGTGCTGTCATCGGCTGATCGAACAGCCCGCTATGCGGTTCGGATAAGTTTGTCCCTTTGCGGCCACACTAAGATTAGAAGGTTTAAATCCCCTGACAGACGCCGCTGGTGTAAGGCGTTAATACAGTATATATAGATGTGTGTGTGTGTGCCGGGGAAACACGAGATGGACACAAAATAGAAATAAACATAATGGGGATGCTCCGTCTTGTGTCTGCTAGACGCGGTGATGAATGTGACACACAGATCTAACGTTACACTATGAATTATGCAGACATGCTGTATATGCATGCAGTCAATGTGCTGACATTTTATCTCTTGGAGGGTGGGGAGAACCAGCGCCTACAATCCTCACATCACATTCACCACAACTGATTCTGCTCCACTTCACATGACCAGCACTTGTTAACCTGGCCATTTACTGGGAGAAAGAACACTGTGTGGCCCTATCGTGACACCCCCCCACACTTGTTTAATTTTTCAATTGATTTTTGTTGAAGAAGCCCCTCCGCAAGTTCTTGAATGAGACTGCAGCCAATCAGCTACAGTCCATGTTCGAGTACCCTGACAGTGGCACACCTGATACAGTGCCCCACAAATGTTTAATTTATAGGTCTATTGGCATTGAAGATCTTGTATGTACATGAGTAGAAAGCTGGTTACAACAGTGGATTCAAAAGGTAGAGATTAGTGATGGGCTCGACGTTCGAGTCGAGCAAGAGTTGGACTCGAACATCGGCAGTTCGTGTGTTCGGCGTGCTATTCGCCCGCCGAGCTCCCCACAAGGCACTGCGCACCGCACAGTGCCTTGTGAGCCCTGATTGGCTAAAGCCTTGCACCTGACCACAGGTGGACAATGCTGGGCGTCGTGATTGATCATGGATTACGTCGGTGGATCCATTTTTTTTTTAAAATAAAAGACTTGTCAAAAACTTGTCTTTTGTTTATTTTCAATTAAAGGACTTTTTCAAAAGTCTGCCCTCTTTTTTTAAACTTTAATTTAACCCTTTAGTGAATGGGTAGGGGTCCTACCGCAAGTACCCCTTTCTCATTCACAATGTGAATAAGCCCCCTGCCCGAACCCCCACAACCAACGCCCCACAGCTTGTGGGGAAGAGGCCCTTGTCCCCATCGGCACGGGGACAAGGTGCTTTTCCAGGGGGGACCCTGGAAAAGCACCCTCTTAGTGCCAAGGGCACGTGGCGTGGTATGGGAGGGAGGGGGGTGCTCGCTCGCTCATCCCCCCTTTCCAGCCCTGCCAGGCCTGTGCTTGGATCAAGGGTCTGGTTGGGAATTTTAGGGGGGATCACACTTTTTTTACCTCATTTTTGGGGGTGGGGTTCCTCCTTAAAATTCCTAACAGACCTTAAGGGCCTGGTATGACTTTGATGGGGAACCCCACACACTTTTTATTACATAGGGGCCCTCCTAAAATTCCTACCAGACCTTAACGGTTTGGTATGACTTTGGGGGAACCCCATGCTTTTTTTTTTTCTTTTAAATGGGTTCCCTTCTAACGTTTCTACCAGACCCAAAAGGTCTGGTATTGTTTGGAAGGGGGAACCGCACGCTTTTAAATTTTTTTAATTTATAAATGTCATTTTATTTTTTATAAATGTCAGTTTTCCTGCAGCAGGTTCTATACATCGTACAGATGTGGCACTTTACAGGCAGTTTAATGGGACACCACAGGCACTATATTTAAAGGAATTTTCTATTTTTATTGTTTCACTTTATGCAATGTTAAAATCCCTGCTTGTTTAAAAATTTTATTTTTTAAAAGTGTTTTTTTCATTGATACATGTCCCCCAGGGCATTACCCCGATCCCCATACACTTTTCAAGTTCGGGTCCCATAGACTTATATTGAGTTTGAGTTCGAATTCAAACTTTTTTCATCTTCTAAAGTTCGAATTCGAACCGAACACAGGGGTGTGAGGCCCATCATCAGTAGAGATAAACTTTCTCCAAATGGTCCAGAGTCCTAAGTGGAATGCTCCTGGATTCAGTCCTAGGACGAGGTCTGTTTCTCTTATTCACTAACAATATAGACATTGGAATAAATAGCTCAATCTCAGTGTTTGCTACCAAGATACAGTGTAGAGCAATAAGTTCTCAACAATCACTGCAGCTAGACCTTGATAATGTTGAGGAGTGGGCTGCAACATGGTAGATGCAATTCGATTTTGAAAAATGTTAGGAGATGTTCTGCTGGGGAAGTCAGGGATGGAGAAAGATCTGGGGGTTGTTATAGACCACAGACTGAGCAATAGCAGGCAATACGTTTAATATACAAATTAGCCAAGTGTGTGGACACATGAGTACCGCACCCCGCATGCACATAATGAAGGAACACAATCTGGAGTTCAGTATCTATAACTTGTACAAAAGCTGGGGCTTTAAATCGATATTCATGGAATGGTACAGACAGTAAAGTTAGTAAAATATTGCATTTGTTATCGTTTTACAGTTAGAACACATATAGATACTATACAAGGAGTACGTCTAAAAACCTGAGATGCAGAGAGAGGTGAGAAGAACCCCATCACAACCAACAACTTATGTATAATAATAGTTCTCTATCATTTTTAGCATTACAGAAATTAAAATGTTTTATTTGAATGGGTCCTGATTCTTGATGATTCATGTATTCCCTTCAGGAGAAGGGTTCAATAACTCTGCAAAACCATCTCAGACCTGCATATGTGGACCGATGGTGCAAAAAGAATCCCGATCCCCCTTAGTGGGAACTGCGAGTGGGTTAAAAAGTACAATGCCATGGGAGCTGGTCAAGGCTTCTTGAATTGGCAACGAAATGTATGAGTCCCTGATACTGAGAAGAGAAACATAACAGGGAATATGATCGCAATATACAAATCTATCAAAGGGCAGTATAGAGAATAAAATATTTAAACTAAGATTTCTGAAGATGACATGTGGACACAACAAGAAGTTGGACAACATGCAGTTTCATCTCAGACTGTGTAAGGGTTTTTTTACTGTCAGTAGTAAGAATGTGGAATTCCCTTCCATAGTTAGTTGTATCAGCTTAAAACATTAATAACTTAAAAAAACACTTAGAGGGTAATTCGAAAAAAGGGTGAAGAGTTTGGGGAAGGCAGGAGAAGTGAACAATCTAGGACAGGGGTGCCCATTAGGTACATCGTGATCTACCAGTAGCTCTCAAAGCTGATGCTGGTAGATCACGAAGGGTGTGAATGGTGGCCCCTTTATTCCATCTTGGTATATTTATTTAGCTGTGCACACATGATTACCTATTAGCCTGAGTCTGCTCAGCCAAGCTCTCTGACACCTTTCTGGTGGATACTGGTGGCTGAAGTGCTATGTATTACATCAAAGAATATTAGTTTACACAGCCTGTTGCAAAATACAGTAAGGGGAGCCAGGAGAGAGAGAGGAAAGAGAGAGAGGAGAGACAGCCAGGGGAGAGAGCAAGGAAAGACAGCCAGGAAAGAGAGAGAGGGGAGAGAGCCAGGAAAGAGAGAGCAAGGAGAGAGAGAGGAAAGACAGCCAGGGGGATGAGCAAGGAGAGACGGCCAGGAGAGACAGCCAGTAGAGAGAGAGCGAGTTTTTTTTCCTTGGTAGATCTCATGTAGCTCATCATTTGAAAAGTAGATCTTAACACAAAAATTGTGGGTGCCCCTGATCTAGGACAACATAGCTGAACTGGAAAGTGAGATGAATTGGAAAATTTTTCCAAATCAGCTATGTTGTCCTAGATTGTTCACTTCTTCTGCCTTCTTCAAACTCTTCACCCTTTTGTGAAGGACCCTGTTAGATGCGTTTCTGGAAGATATGGGAGTTGTTATCAACTTGTGTATATACAGGTACACACACACACACCTTGAACTGGATGGACCTGCATCTTTATTCAATTTTACCAACTATGTAACTATTTGTATCCTCCAACCAGGAAATGAGGCGGGCTCTGTCTGACTTGCCACAGCCTCTAATGCACATGCTCACAGGGTGCAGTGAAATCAGAGTAAGCAATTTCAGTACAGGAGAGGAGCTCAAAATCTAAAATTTAATCTGTTTATATTCCGGCTTCCCTGGTTCATCCTTTATCCCTTAATTAACATGTTAATGAAATGATTAGATAAAACCTGTCTGAATTTTGTTCAAAAATGAAATTGAATCGGACATGTGACTTTTCTGGCCAATCCGATGTGTTTTTCGGGTTTGATGCATCCGAATGGGTCTGAATACGAATTTTCGTTACGGCAACGTGGAAACCATATGTATGCCTATAATACTAAACCTGACGCTTCTAGACCTGGATGGTATTCGGGATACAAATTTCCGAATTGCACTTCAGTTTGGAGTGGCGGCTACTTTACAACACACACAGAGACTATGGAGAACTAAAGCAGCCACCCTCCAGAAGGAAGGACAGTGTCAGCACCAATTCAGAGATTATCTGAGGATTTTCACCTGAGTGATACACAAATAAGTTACATTTTGTTAATAGTTAAGGTACCTGAATGTATCTTTAAGTAGGGATGCACCGATATATCGGCCGCCGAAACATATCGGTAGAAAATGGCACTTTTGGTAAAATGCCGAAAGTGCAATTTTTCTGCCGAAATAGCGGTGCATCTGTTCTTTCCCTACTCCCCACTGAGCGCTGCTCTGTGTCCCAGCAGGGAGGAGAGAAACTGTCACAGGCGCCCGAGCACTGCGGGAGGAGAGCGCTGTGAGCGGCCGGCGTCTCTCCTTTCCGCACCTCTCAGCCTTCTGTCACAGATTAGGAGAGCGACCGTGTGGGCGGAGACAGCCAGTGCTGTCACAGGAGGCCGGCCGTGCGGGGGAGGAGTCCGCTGTCAGATCAAGCTCTCCTCCCGACACCGCTCACTCAGCCTCCTGTTACAGCTGTCAGGAAGGAGAGCGGTACAAACACTCAGTGATCGCTGAGTGTTTGTAAATAGTTGGAGACACATCATGTTTACTATATCCTCAATTATGAATGAATGGGAAGTGATCTACATCACCTCCTGTTCATTCATGTTTGTGGATATAGTAAACATACTTTGTCCTCATGTTATGAGTGAACAGGAACACTCATTATAGAGGATTCCTGTCATTTATAACTGGGGCTGCAGAAAAAGAGATTGAAGGCTCTGTGTTCTCAATCTCTTTTTCTATTTTAAAAGATAAATATCAGGGTCTGTTTAGACCCCTAATATTTCACCCGGAGCCCCTAAAAGTAAAGTAAAAAATAAATAAAATATTTAAAAAAATTTGAGTTAGAAATAGTTAGAAGAAGATTCAGTTTTTAAATGTTCATTTCGGTGCACCTCTATTTTTAAGATTTAACTCCTGAGTTTAGTGTCACTTTAATGTAACATTAGAAGCAAGGTGACAACACTGTTCATCTCGCAGTGAAAATGCACAGCAGCGTTGTCTCCCTGTTCAAAGGGTAATCTTAGATGGACATGAATTGAACAACGTTGTAGTTTTAAATTGGACTAAGAGACCAACAAATTAAAGCCCAACTCCAGCTAACACTTTTTAAGGACTTACATCAACAGGCTTTTTGTAACCACGTTGTGGTGGAACAGTGGCTCATTGTGATATAAGATGGCCAGTTTTTTTTTAGACTAAGATTGTTGGTTCTACAATGTTTATGGGTTAATAAAAGTTCAAGTTATTGTTTGACTTAAACCCCAATAAAGGGCCCCAGACAATGTTTCTCTACATTCACATGTCTGGTGTTTTATTAGTTTTATTGGTTGTTTATATTGTGTAATTTGGGGTGGGTTGATAGTGGACATGTACAATCCCATGTCCCTTGGTAACTGCCACATGTTTGTGCTGCTCCGGTATGTATCTTCACCAACAAGCTGTGACAGTCCATATGAGACTTCTTAAAGGAGAACTATGGGGTCAGGGCTTTTCCCCATAGTTCTCCTAAGGATAACGGGAGGACACACTAGCGTCCTCCCGTCACCCTAAGCTCAGTATACCGCGAGCTACAGCGAGCTATTACTGTCGAGATCCACCCAGCTGCGGGATTGACAGCTGGCTCTGCCTATCTAGAGGCAGAGCCTGCTGTGCCCGCCCCCTCCCCCCAGTCAGCGATGGAGGATCGGACAGGGGAGGGGGGAATCCCTGCAGGGAGCAGTGAGTTACAGTCGCGGCTCTCTGCAGGGATAGATCAAGAAGTGAGCAAGCGACGCTATGTGTTCGCTCAATTCCCGATCTATTGAGCCGACCTGTGAAAGTTTAATTGTCACAGGTCGGCTAGAACTATGAGGCTGAGTGATTTTCACTCGCCTCATAATTCTCCTTTAATGATTTTGCTGGGGCATTGGTTTTGTATAGGAAGCATGTTCAGCACCACATTTGTACAGAGGGGGACATAAGCATTGAGGGTGCTCCAGAGGGTGGTGTAAATAGCCCTTAAAGAACTACACCATATGGCGTGTTATAATGCAGAATGCATTAAAAAATCTATTCTGCTAAACTTCATTAAAATTGTATCTAATAAAGGCTCATATTTCCTTCAAAAAACATCAGACTATATTGAACCCTATCAGCTGGAAATATAGTTAATGTGCTAGCAGATGTTGTTTGCGTGAAGTGGTATATATCATTACAAATGTTGTTATCTGTTTCCTTAAGACAGTGCCCTGAGCAGTGTAATTCAGTTGTCTATTATTTCTATAGAACGCATACTAAGTCATAAATCAGCCCTCTACTTTATTGATTACTCCATTGCAGTACTTAAGAAATGTCTGTACAGTTTTTGTGTTTTTAGACATTAGCAATATTTTATGCTTTGAAACTGTCATTATGAGTTGGTGTTTTAAATTGTGTCATCTAAACAATCGCTAATGTTGTGTTAATGAACTGGATTTTCAACAGTGAACTCCCAATGCAAAGGTCTCTATGAGACAATATTTGTAAATTACTCATCCTTTTTCTTTTCTAGGACCCTGCTGAAAGCAAATATTACCATACAGCAGCCTTTCTCGATCAATGTTCTTTGGAACTTCAGAGTTCTTCCACAGTTTGCTAGGGATTGTTTATCAATGGACAGTGTCAGATCTGGCATAGTTTCACAGTCAGGGTCACTTGTCAGAGGCAAAAATGTGGAACCAGTGAAACTTCTTCTCCTGCTTTTCAGGCAGGTAAACTTTTTTCTTCTGTCTGTAAGTGGGCAATTCTCCACTGACCACAAATGTAAGAAGTAATTCTCCACTGAATGCTGATGTAAGGGGGAATAATCCATTGACCACCAATGTAAAGGGCAATTCTCAACTGACCACCTATGTAAGACACATTCTGTAATTGCCTGGGCTCTGAAAGGATGGTCAGGTAATATAGCTGGCTTAGTGTAGCTTCACCTTTAGCAGTCCCTGTTACCTAAAGGAAAGCAGACTTACCAGTACTTGGTTGCCCCAGGACTTATATGCAATGCTATGTTCACTGACTAGGCTGCACTGGAGGCAATGAAATGGGTGAACAATTGGGAACTTGTGGTATTAGGAGTACAGTGCCTGCAGAGGATGGCTGGGACTGGTGTTGCAGCAGGAATGTGAGCAGCAAGCAGACAAAATATTGATCCAGGAGAGAGGCAGAGATGTAGTCATTAAACAGGCTAAGGGTCAGTTCAGGCAGCAGGCAGAGACATTGTCGTTAGGCAAAGGGTAAATTCTTGTGGCAGGCAGAGAGGTGGTTGTTAATCAGGCAAAGGGTCAATTTAGGCAGCAAGCAGAGACGTGGTTGTTAATCAGTTAAAGGGTCTGTTCAGGTGGCAGGCAGAAACATGGTCAAAGCAAGCAAGGGGTTGGTACACAGGAGATCAGATACAGCAATATGGCAGCTAGTCAGCCACAAGGGGAAACCTATAAAATGTGCCAGACTCAGGGTCAGTAAGGCCTAAATCAGGTACCTGGGAAGAAAGGACCAGTCAGTAAACAAAGAGTAGATGCAAAGGGAATTACCTGGGTACCAGGATGCCAAGAAGCTGACTCATGGGTATACTGCCCACATGCAGGAGATGGTGGGCAATGAGAAGCTAGGAGGAAAAGCCTAAGGTGCTGTGGCATTGCCTGGGTAATAGGACGCTGGAACCAGCGTGGGAAGCAGGATCTGAGGGAGCGCCTTGTAAAAGTACTTACAAGTGGCATTTCTCCACTGACAAAACAATGTGAGGGTACAAATGATACTATCTGTGGTTGTACATGGAACCATGGGTGTATCTACTGCAAGGCAAACTAGGCATTTGCCTAGGGCAGCACTTTCCCGGAGGGCGCCAAAAAATGCTGCCCCCAAACCAGTCAGATAAGTGAAAAAAATAAATAAATATGATAAATTATTCATAAATTACTGCAAATACTCCTGGACCTGGTCTTCTTTGACTGGGGGACCAATGTGTCAACCTATGCCGCCTACTCCTACATATATGCGGGCTGCAGCTCCTTCCTCTTCCTGGTCAATATGCTGTGCATCCGGACTTTCATCCGGATGCACTGGAAGTTCATGTGCCGGACCATCCAAATCCGTCACCCAAATCTCTGACTTCAGGCAGTGGAGGAGCTTCCGCAGGACATCAGGGCTGAAATCCGGATGGTCATCGTGCTCATTGGAACCTCCGTGGTGGTGAGTCCGGGGAAGCCTATAGAGGGCCCAGCATATTAAGACAGAAGATCGGTGTTGCAGCTGCATAACTAGAGACTAGCACAGCATGGCAGGGCAGGAGAGAATGGTTATTGTAGCTGCAAAACTAGGGA
Source organism: Nanorana parkeri (assembly GCF_000935625.1). Classification (NCBI taxonomy): domain Eukaryota; kingdom Metazoa; phylum Chordata; class Amphibia; order Anura; family Dicroglossidae; genus Nanorana; species Nanorana parkeri. The sequence goes on from NW_017307795.1 coordinate 314,002, forward strand.
GCCCATCAAGCCAGGAATGGAGAAGGTGGCTATTGGAAAGGTAGAACTAGAGCGTCACGCTACGTTGATAGCGCAACCTGACAGAATCTAGATACACCGTGGCGCTGGGGGGGTGCTCGGGTTTAGTCTTGCCTAGGGCAGCACAAAACTAAAATACACCACTGCAAGGAACTAATAATTTTTCAAAGCACTCAAGCAAAATTTTTGAAAGTATGGGAACTCTGGTTGACTTCCCTCCTTGAGCCCAGCTATTTTAGTGTTGGATTGTCGGATGAGTGGGGGCACAACCCACCCCTTCCGTCCTTCTCTATCTTCCTTCCCCTCTTTTCATTTTTTTAATTGGTTTTGTTCATTGTTCTATCTGGGGAGATCTGTTCAGTACATGGATTGAAGTTACTTGGGAATATATTGTCAACTGTCCTGCACTTTTGTTTTAGAAATACACAAGACTATTATTGTTCTCTCTATTTATACTGATTATTTTGTGACTATGCTTTCAAGGGTATTGACCCTGTGAGGGCTGTGCTAGTTGTTATGTTTACATTTCTGGAAAAATGAAATACAAATATTACAACAGTAAATTAAAGAAATACAAATATTTTTATTTTATGCTAAACATTTGTTTGCCAAAGAAAGCAAGGGGGGTAAAAATAATATCTGGTTGGGGTTTCAAATACTCTAGGTACACCACATTCTTTATTATATCTCCAACTTACTGATCAGGTTAATGTACCATGTGCTGTAATAATAATGTTTGACTATTCCACAGAATGGATGTACAACATTGTACTGATGCATCCGCGGAGCTGGACAAATACCTCAATATTATATATAGGCCACCAACTGCATATTATGGACTGAGATGGACTACAATGTCCCAGGCCTGCAAAACAACCTTGTTGGCACTCGTATCTACTATGCATGTATGGCCATTAGGGCCTTGAATCTTTCCAAGCCCATAAAGAGGCTCCAAACAGGCCAGATGTCATTACATTGTCGTTGCCTATCTCAGAGGTGTGCCATAAGGCTTTTAATTTAATTTAAGGTGGGAAAATCACTCAATTATATTTTCATATTATTTACTATGCACCTGCAATGCACATGGACAAACGCACATCGGTTGTTGAGTACATACAGCAAATTTGCTAAATTATATATAAATCAGCATCTGATTGTACACCAGCTAAGTGCTAGCATACCTGGTTTAAAAATTGTATTTTCTCTTATGAGGTGCACATTGATATCACCAAAGGTGACTGCAAAAAATGACTGAAGATAAAAATAACATATTGCTGCACACATGGTAAGGGCTCATTCACACAAGCATACAGGGGCATACACGGCCATACAGTGTGCATAGTAATGCATAATCCTGCGTGCATGATTCACAGGTGTTACAAGTCGGTAAAGGCTGTATGCTTTTAAACGCAGATCCGAGTGTGTACATCCGTACAGGTTTGGGTGTAAGTCCCTGGACATAGACTGTCTGCATCCAGGGGTGTACATCCGAACTGTTAAGGATGTACACACTCAGATCCGCGTTTATCATGCAGTAATTCTAGATTTATTGTAAATGTTCGCCTATTTTTGACCTTGCACAATAATGCAACTATTCTCCGGTTTGGAGAGGGGAATGGGAACAGGGAATGTGCTTTTTTGTTTTGAGGATCTATATTTTTTTGGAGCGTGCTGAACCTGCATTTTTAACACAGGTTGAGACTTGCTTGGTAATTTTCTTTGTATTTTTTTTACTGTAAAAAGATCCTTAGCACCCCACCCAGAGCTAACCAGTCCAGCATGCCAGGCATACAGGCTGGTATTACCATAGCAAGGGAATGGCAAGCATGCAGTTCCCCTGCTATTTGGATACCAGCCCAAGTCCAGATATGTGTAATGATGTAATTGGCCATAACTGTCAGCATTATCTAGGGTCTAGGTTAGCTATTGGTTCTGATGAAGAAACGCGCCAACCAAGAAGGATAGATAGCCGGTTGTCTAAGTCTGCTTTCACCTGATCTGTTTATGCCTGTTATGTATCTCCCATTGTGAGTATATTTTCAACTGTTTTCATTCTCTTTTATTAAATAGTTTTACATAATGGAGGCGCTCTCTGTGTTTTGTATTTCATTATCTAGGGTGCTTTGAAGTAGACCCCCATTTCTGGGGTGAATCTTTCTTAAAGCATTTCCAATACTGAAGGGGGCTAGTTTAGAAATAGCAGGGGCACTGCATGCTCTCTTGCTGTTGTGGATACCAACATGCCAGGGGGAGGGGGCATGCGGTTTTGTTTACATAAGAAAATTTACATGTAACCCTCCTAGTGCTTAAACTTTGTAACCATTACGATACCGCTGTCTCTCTAATCCCCATCTTGAAGGTAATTCCTCTAATGATACAAAACACTTATTATTTAATTGGATTTGTAAAGATGTTCCTGAACTTTATATAAGTTAATTTAAGCAAAATGTATTAGCCAAATGCTATTGCTACCTGCGTAAATCACAGTAAGCAGGCAGCTGTGGGCCCTTGGTGCTTTAGGGCACCAAAGCAGTTGTATGATCTGCTATGGCTATAAATACACTTTCTATTGCAAATAATAAACGATATGCGTCATTATGCATAAACCTGTTTCTGATGATTCCATAGACTGGTTTTCCAGAGAGCGCAACTTAAATTAGGTCCAAACTCTAATATTGCCAAAACACTTTGTTTAATTAAAAAAAATAAAAAATATATATATATACACATATACAGTCATGGGCAAAAATATTAGCACCCCTTTATTTCTGTCAGATAATGCACCACTTCACACTTCTGAATGAAAGGGACGCTATGGTAGGAGACCCGGGAGAACCCCACTGCTGACACAGAAACGTAAAAAAGCCAGATTGGAGTTTGCCAAAACTTACCTGAGGAAGCAACAATCCTTTTGGGAGATGTCCTGTGGATAGACAAAACAAAATGACAGCTTTTTGGTAAAGCCCATCATTCTACTGTTTTCCGTAAAATAAATGAGGGCTTTAAAATAAAAAATACAGTCGCTACAGCAAACATGGTGGAGAGTCACTGATAATTTGGGGTTGCATTGATGCTTCAGGCACTGGATGTATTGACTGTGTGCATGGCATCATGAAATCTGAAGACTACCAAAGAATTTTGGGTGCACTGTAGGGCCCAGTGTCAGAAAGTTGGGTCTCCATCAGAGGTCATGGGTCTTACAGCAGGACAATGACCCAAAGCACATGTCAAAAAGCACCCAGAAATGGTTTAAGACAAAGTGCTGGAGAGTACTGGACTGGCCAGCAATGAGTCCAGATCTAAATCCCATAGAGCACCTGTGGGGAGATCTCAAAACAGCAGTTGGGAAAAGGAACCCTTCCAATCTGACAGACCTGGAGCAGTTTGCGAAAGAAGAGTGGTCCAAAATTCCTGTAGAGAGGTGTAAGAAACTCATTGATAAAACTCATTGACTCATTACAGGAAGTGATTGATTTCAGTTATTTTTTTACAAGGGCTGTGCTACCAAATATTAATTGATGGCGCCAATAATTTTGTCCAGTCTATTTTTGGAGTTTTGCGTGGAATGTGTCAGGTTTTGGCTTTTTCTTCCTCCACTTTTTTGTGTCATACCAATACAAACAAAAGAAATAAACATGAGAATGCCTAAACACTTATAATTGCAACAATTTGCCTTGTGAAGTGGTGCATTATCTGACAGAAATGCAGGGGTGCCAATATTTTTGCCCATGACTGTGTATGTATGTATATACTGTATATGTATATAAATATGTATAATCACACTTTAGAAAATATTGCTTTATCTTTTTATCATCCTTGTTGCATCTTATTTCTTTTTGCGGCCACTTGCTACCATGCACTCCATCCAGTGGCTACTGTGTGTTTCTCAGGGTGGCCTTCATGTTGGTGACAACAGCATCACCGCAGCCGCCAGTAGTCTCCACTTGGGCGCGCATGTGACATGAAGACAATACAGGAGGATGATTGGGAGACAGCATCAAAGCATTGTCACCCTTTAACAGAGCAGTAGGTGCTTAAACAAGGTCATTCATGGCAGGATTACCTGGTATTATTTAAATGAAGGCTACAGAATTAAACATATTGAAAATGCCCTTTGAAGTTATGTTAGCATGTTAAAGATCATATGACATTTAAGCAATTGGGTTCAGATTTACTTCTCTGGCTGTCTGAGAAGCTGTATTGACCCTAGTTCTTGATGTATTGACTAGACAGAAAAAACAGAGAAGTCCATGGTTTATGTATGTGTACTTGCCCATTGCAGTGACAACTGGCAGTTCTCTCATCTCTTGTTGCAATAGATCTGTATTGTATGACTGTTTTTAAAATGAGTTAAAGTGACACTAAACTCAGGATTTAAATCTTAAAAATGCATTCAAGTATGTTAACTATTAAAAAAATGTATCGTATTTGTGTATTACTCGGCTGTAGATCCTCAAATCATCTCTGAATTCATCCTGACACTGTCCTTCCTTCTGGAGGATGGCTACTTTTGTTCCCCATGGTCCTTGTGTGTTTTGTTAAGTAGCCACCGCTCCAAGCACGCTCCTGTGATGGACAACAATCTCATGTTTAGTTTACTCATTTGTATTGGCATTATAGTCCATCACGGGAGCGAGTTTGGAGTGGCGGCTACTTTACAACACACACAGGGACCGTGGGTAACAAAAGTAGCCACTCTCCAGAAGGAAGGACAGTATCGGCACCAATTCAGAGATGATTTGAGGATCTACAGCCGAGTGATACACAAATAAGATACATTTTTATTAATAGTGAAGGTACTTGAATACATTTTCCAGGTTTAACTCCACAGTTTAGTGTCACTATAAAGTGTATGTTACCCCAAAAAATAATTTTACATATTTGTTTCTGGTTTTTAATTTTAATATCGGAAATTATAGCTGCTCTCTTTTTATTGATTGAATTCATCAGAAATACCTGGGGAACCTGCTAGTTGCCCTTATGCCTTTTTTCATTCTGACCATGCAAAGCACAAAGTAGATCTGTTCTTGGTGTGGTCAGTTTGTTTTTCTGTCCTTCTTCTTTGGAGATGCAGGACACCATGCCAACGCACGCCTTGCCTGTATCTCCCGTAGTCAGTTTATCAGCCAAAATCCCCCATCCCCAGCCCAGCTATGGTAATTGACATCGGCTCCCAGCAGGATCCTCGCTCTTAAAACTGAAGTGCACACAGACAAAGGCAGGTACTCTCTCACTCCGCAGTGTCCTACTGTGGTGAATGGAGGTAGAGGCATACCTTTTGTAGAGTGTCATACCAGCCCTGCCTCTCCTCTCCATTGATTGCTAAGAGTATAAGGAGCGCGCCTGATGCATTTTGTGGGGATAATTGAAAAAAACGTTCCTACTTAAAACTGCAGTACCTTCCAGCCCACAAATCTGACATGCCTCCTGATAAGCAAAAGGAGGGCAGCTCAGTCATGTGACCACAAAATAAAATCTTTTAAAACGGTGCAAAAAATGTGTTTTTTGACAAAACTTAAAGTGACACTAAACTCAGGAGGTAAATAAGTAGTAATTCAAGTAGTATATTCAAGATTTTTGTGTATAACTCGGCTGTAGATCCTCAAATCATGTCTGGATTGGTGCCAACACTGTCCTTCCTTCTGTAAGGTGGCTACTTTCGTTCCCCACGGCCATTGTGTGTGTTCTAAAGTACCTACCTCTCAAAGCTCACTCCCGTGATGGACTACAATCTCACATTTAGTTTACTAATTTGTATTGAGATTGTAGTTCATCACAGAAGCAAGCTTGGAGAGGTGGCTACTTTACAACTCACACTCAAAACATGGGGAACAAGAGTAGCCACCTTCCAGAAGGAAGGATAGTGTCAGCATGAATTCAGAGATGATTTGATGATCTACAGCTGAGTGATATCCCAAGTTTAGTATTAGTTTAATGTGATGTTGCTAAACAATGAATGTTTCCTTTATTCAAATGTGTTTTTGGTGTGCGTTCACATATATACTTTAACATGTTTGAAAAAGAAAATGTTAATCATGAAACCACTATCATGTTTTTAATTGCTGATGGCAAGTGTTACAGTAGCCTGCACGACTGCCAGGATGTTAAAAGGATCACTTTTCCAACTGTCAAGTTAAAAGCTAGGTCTAAAGTGGCTGAAGAATTAAAAGCATGTGAGCTATTTCTATATTGGTCCCTGTGACTGCCCTACTGGCTTTGAAAGAATGCTACGGTCCCAATGCAGTGATGTATATTGATTGGCTGCTCTCACAGCAGTGCATCTGCAACGTACATTATCAGATGGTTCCACGTATTTATTTTAACTCCTACATTGCCAGAGGTATTTGCACAGGAATGTGAGAAAGAATGACAAACATTTCTAATGGTCTCCAGCATTAATGCTGGTATTGATGTATGCTATTTTAATACATAGTCATTAATAGTAACCAGGAGGAAAATAATACCACTCTAATAGCCCATTGTTTTAAAATAAGTGATTGTCTTTAGACGGAACTGAAGCAACTTGATTAGCATAAGAAAGAACGGACAAACAAGGCACATTATTGTAAGCTGTGGTGCGCTGTGTTGCTACAAACAGTAATGTCTATTAACGTGTCACTATGGATCGTTATACTGTGAATCAGCATATTCGCAATTGGGCAGTAGCCATTGGGTTATTGGGAGCTGATTGTTTTCTTTTTTTTTCTTTTTGCCCAGAGATGGACTTTAAAATGTTTGCTCCAAAAAACTTTAGAGAAATGGCTATTCTGGGACCCCAACAAAATTTGGCCATAAAAGGCAAAAGGAATAAATCATCAACCAACAGAGAGAAAGGGCATTTAAAATAATAACATAAGCATTTTTATTTAATTACACTCACTAAAGTGAAGACAACACTAAACAATGCATTATTGCACAGAATGGACCTCATTTACTAAACCATATACATGTACCACATTGTACTGATGCATACATGGGGCAGGACAAGTAACTAAATTTTGTACTATTTACACTTTAAATCTATCTATCTATCTATCTATCTATCTATCTATCTATCTATCTATCTAATCTATCTAAAATGTTGTTTACTAGAAAGTAGAAGAGTGAAGATCCAAGGGTAAACAGTAAACACCCATCAATTAAATTTTGATAAATTGACAGTCATGGCTTAACTAAAGTATCAGTTTCATAATAAATATACAGGGGGGAATTTATCAAAACTGGAGCAACTGTGCATGGCAACCAATCAGCTTCTCTCTTCAGTTTGTTCAGTTAAGATTTGAAAATGAAAGAGCGAGGCTGATTGGTTGCCATGCACAGCTGCTCCAGATTTTATCTGCTCCAGTTTTGATACATTCCCTTCACAGTATATTAACACATCACATCATGGTACAAGGCCACCAACTACTACATTATGGACTGGGATGGATTAAAATGTCCCAGGCCTGCAAACCCACCCTGTTAGCACACTTAAGGTGCCCACACACCTCGCGATAATCGTACGATAATTGCGGGAAATCCCGCGATCGTACGATTATCGCAAGGTGTGTGGAAGGCGTGTGCGACCTCTGCCGGCATCTGGAGCCGGCAACTAATTTCCCTGCTGGCTCCAGGCAGGGATCTGCGTAAGAACAATTTTTAACATAAGTCGCTTTTTACAGTTTTGCATACCTTCATTTTTTTTACTTTTCGCAAAAAGGCGCAATTACAAATTTGCAAATAGTTGTTATTTATTTTATCTTTCAGATTTAGTCAGAAAAGAATTTTTTTTGTGCACGGATACTGATTTTGGTGTGTTTTAACAATTGAATTGTGTATTTTTATCGGTTTAATATTAATTTAAGAAACATTTGCGCAATTATCGCACGGCCTACAAATTTAGTATCACCATCTTTTTATTCTACCGGGCCTGCGCTTTCAGAAAATATATGGTTTGGGGGGCCTTTTACAAACGCTAGTAACGCAGCAGTTGAAAATCAAATCAGTGGGAAAAATTGCAAAAATGGCTGCGCCTGTTAGGATCCAGAGCGCCTCCAGGTAGCGCTGGAGCTGAGCCCTGCAGTTCCTGGGCTCACCTGCAGGATTCTCCAGGCAGCCAGGGGCTGCTAGGTGCCAGACCACCACTGGGTGGTGCTGGTACCTGCAGCTCCACCTGTGGGTGTCTCCAGCTGCCGGGAATCAGCCCATTAGGTAATACTCCTGGGAGGGTATTTAAACCCTCCCTGCAGTCTGGACCTTGGCTCAGGATTTCGTTGCTTTCCCCCTGTTGTCTGAGTCCTCTGGCCTGAACCCTGAGACTCTGATATTTGCATGCTATTTTAGTACCCTGTTTCCTGTGTTGTTACATTTTTGGTTTATGCCTGTTGTGGATTGTTTTAGTTAGCTTGCTAGGTTTATTAAAATATTTATATATACCATACTTACCTGGTCCGTGTGGTCACATGTGTTTGGTCTGCCTGTAAGGGTACCTGTGCAGGTGTGGGGTCACCTGCGCTGGGATCCCCTGACAACACCAGCTGAATTGAAAAATGTTTTGGAGGGCTTGGCAGCGAAAGGGTACTGTGGGATAGGAGTATGTAATGAGAACAGAGACTAGATTATGTAATTAATGAATTTTGGATCCTTCAAATTCCGTTCAAAATAAAACTAAATCGGACACGTGACTGTTTTCTGGCCAATCAGAAAACCCCATCTGAAACTAAAAAGAAAGTCCAAAAGATCCGAATAATGAAATGAAACGGCATTTGGCCTCGAAACCCGGAAGAACAAAAAATCTGTGTTTCCCCAAACCCCAAATTTATTTTTTACAAATTCTTTACTACTGTAAGGTCGCACGACTTTTATCTTAGGAACATGTTTGAAAACCCGCCGAGAATCGTAGATTGGCGGCAGGTGTGTGGCATGTTCGTAAGATAAATGCCGCACGGGCCGGTGTGCGCAAGCTCACACTGCCCTTCAGCATTGCGGTCATCGGAAGCCCGCCCCACTTGCGATCATCACAAGTACGATCTGCCTTGCCAAGATAGGCAGATCGTACGTTTTTTTAATTACCTTACAACCATCGCAAGACAAAGTCCAGCATTATACACATTGATTAGGGCCTTGAATCTTTCCAAGCCCATAAAGTGGGAACAGAGGTCGTTAAATTGTAGTTGCCTGTCTCAGAGTTGTGCAATTAGGCTTTTAATACACATAAGGCCTGGTTCACACCAAGGCAGCATCGTTCTTGCACGTTTGTGTGTGTGGGTCCAGCGTGTGGTTTTGCACGTTTATGTGCGTTTGGCACATTTGTACCCATGTGAAAACGCGCGCACATGACGACGCGCATTTTGACTGGCAGCTCAGGAAACATTGCGGCCAATGGACGAACGCCCGTATAAAAATGCACACTAGAATGTTCAACATGCTTCTGCTGCACATTCCCTGGTGTTTCCATTGAAGTCTATGGGGCAAAGACGAACTTGAAACTGCCAAAGTTAATGTACTTTTTTCTGCGTTTGTTGTTTTGCTGCTCATGTGTAAACAGGAGCCATTGAAAATAATGGGATTTCTGGTGTTGAGCGTTTAAATTGCTTTTTCTATTGCTCAAAAATGCCATGGCACAGTAAGTTATATTTACACAATATTTACTACTGTTACTATGTAGCTGCAATGCGCATGGACACATGCACATCTGTTATTGAGTATATATGCTTCAGTATCTGAATGTTCACCAGCTTATCTGCAGTACGAATTGTGTTTACTCTATTTGACATATTTGACCACTGTCAGCTATTCCGCATGCACATTTCAGAAAAAATGCACATGCAGAAAAAAAATGCACACTGATATCACCAGAGGTGACTGTAAAAAAACTACTAAGGTAAAAATATGATAGTGCACATGCACATAGGTGCAGGCTTTAACCATGGCAAGTGAAAGCATGCAATTTCATATACTGCTGCTTGTAAAAGGAGGTCCCATTGATACATATATTCCATAGATATGCTGCCTTATTTGCTTTGTCATCATAAGTCAGCTACATAGTAATAGTAGTAAATACATAGTAAACACTGTGTAAATATAACTTACTATCCCATGGCATTTTTGAGCAATAGAAAAAGTGATTTTAAACGCTCAACACAAGAAATCCCATTATTTTATATAGTGGGGGGATTTATCAAAACTGGAGCAGACACAAACTGTAGCAGTTTCCCAGGGCAACCAATCAGCTTCTCTCTTCAGTTTGTTCAGTTAAGCTTTGAAAAGGAAAGGTGGATGCTGACTGGTTGCCATGCACAGCTGCTCCAGATTTTGTCTGCTCCAGTTTTGGAATGTCTGTTTGGAATATGCATTTTATACCTTATCAAGCAATCATGCTACTTTTTTTTTTACAAATTTGTTATATATTGCAGCTTACAATTTCTTGAATGTGGTGGCTGCAATACTTTTAATTTTTCAGGCTACAAACATTTTCAGCAAGTACAGAAAATAGCTGCTGATCTTGTTGAAAGCACAAACAGTTGTATCCGCCTTTCAGGCTGTTCTGTAAACTACTAATTTCCTTCCCCCCATGTAATAGAGAAGAATAGAAGAAGATCAATTTGTAGTCCAAATCAGGAGTGACAAATATGACTTCTTCCATAAACAGTGAGTGCAGCCACCCAAGGACAGGATGAGTGTTAGGCCTCATTCACACTGCTGCGCATATACGCGCGTACGTGTGTATTGTACCATATGCAACACATGCAAATAAATGGCTCCATACACATAGCCGCGTATAGAGCCGTATATTTGCGCAGCGTATATATGCGCACATACACATGTTTACGCGCATATACGCGTATACATACATACGTACAGCACATTAAAAATTCCATTACGAGTGATGCATTCTGGGATTGCATATAGTGCACGCATATACGCGCATAGATGCTCGTATATACGCACATAGACGCGTATATACGCAATATACAACTTTGCTTGTGTTGTGTGTGAATGAGGCCTAATTCACACAATTGCCAGGTGAAAATTAAGGGAAAAAGTCTGAAACTGTAATGCAGCCTTTACATTTACGGACTGGTAAGGTGCAATATATTTAGAGGGTTATTCCCAAAGGAGTTGAAGGATTAAGCCTAAGCATCGGCATTCAGCTCCTTTCAGCCCGCCGGAGCCCTCCAATTCAGCCGAACCAAAGGGCTGCTGCACAGGCTATTCAAAATAGCCCGTACAGCAGCCGAACTGAACGCATATGCTTTGGCTCTGCTGAGCCGAGCTCACAGCCGAAGCGGGGAGAATGGTCTGCATGGGGACAAGGTGCTTTTCCGGGGGGACTCGCTCACCCGTCCCTCCCTTTCCTGCCCTGCCCTGCCATTCCTGTGCTTCGATTAAGGGTCTGGGTAGGAATTCTGGGGAGGACTCCACGTTTTTTTCCCCTTAAAATTCCTCCTTAAAATTCTTACCAGCCCTAAAGGGCCTGGTATGACTTGGGGGGAAGGGGGGGGGGGGGGGAATTTTCTACCAGACCTAAAGGGTCTGGTATGGTTTGGGAAGGGCACCCCACGCCTGTTTTTTTGTTTTATTAACTTTTTTTTATTCTGCTCGCTAACTCGGAGGTAGCGAGCAGACTAACCAAGCTGAATGCCGTTCGGTGGCATTCGCCTATTCACTCACTGCTGATCGGTCCCTATGAGAAAACGGGTGAATGGCAGCAAGTAAACTGTCGGTGGTTCAGGTCAACCGATCCAGATGTTGGATAGGCTGAGTTGAACGGCTCCTTCACATCTGCTCTGCCAAAGCCAGCCGATGTACGGCCCTGTACGGCTGAAAGCAGCCGTACAGGCCGAAGTCAATAGCTCACTTTGGCTCAGTTTTTCACTCTGCTGAATAACCCCCTTAATTTGTATTTTTGGGTTTCGATACATTTTAAGTAGAACCTATTGTGCACATTGCTTATTGTACATATCAGAATATGTACAAATGTTTGAATATTTTATGCAAACTGCTTTTAACATGATTGGACGCTTCAGCAGATCAATAAGGCAATCAATTGTTGGATGCCTACTATTTATCTGTATACTTATCCATACCCGCTATGCAAGCATGCCATATATCTCCATATAGATTTACCCCTGCTCTTTCCTTTCGGTAGAGGCCCCTGTGTATATGAACTTATCATGTGGAATTAGTCATGTGCTATTTGCTATAACAATTATTATTTACAGAAAATATTAATAAAAAAGGTCAGTTTATAAACCAGATTTCATGGTCAATTCGTATGACATTCACCTAATATTTTTGGGCTACATTTACCTATTTATAAAGCAAAATAAGTGAATAGTCATCCAGTTTTACATTCCCATACATTGGGCGGCATCTGTTATTCTGTAAAAAGGTCTACTGTAACATTCACCCTATTTTAAAAAGATAGAGTCATCATATTTTCTGCTGAAAATTCAGTGATTTCCTATGGAGAATGTTGAACCTGTGTTTGATGTGAGTAGGTGGTCACCCTTTCCCTGGTAATGCAGCACTAGGAGTGCTTTGGATCAGTTCCCTATTACCTATGGGCAAGTAAAAGCAAAATAAACACAACACCCAGTTTACAAATGTTTTTGATTCTAATTTTTCTAATAATTACCTTCCAAGTTGCAGTGGCATCTATAAGTACCCCAGCATATGGTTTGCTAAGAAACGTCTGGGGAGACACCTGAGTCTGGCATTACTGCCAATATGGCACAAATACCAAATGTGGGCTGTGCTGTAGCTGGTCTCTTGCTATCCTTACCCCCCCCCCCTCCTCCCTTGGCCACGGATACTTACTTCCTTGTGGTCCTCTGCCACTTCATTCATGTTTCAGAGTTCTGAATCTACATTCTATGCATGCTTCATGTTGGGCCTCCCACAGGAATAATGACTTGCTCCCATGTTTCATGTATCACAACAGCACCCCTCTTCTGGCAGCCAGAAGTGACTTCCTCACCATGCAGAGACTAAACTCTAGGAGGTTGCAGGCCATGCTATTTAATACCTGGGATTAGTGAACAAAGGGAGCACCTGTACATCTCAATGGAGGGTGCATCATCAGGCAAAGAACCATTTGGTTTGAGGTTCTTATGATTATGAACTACCCTATGTTGCTATTGAGGATCTCATCCACAGCTGAACCGAAGAGTTATTCCCTTTGGAAAGGGAGTTGGATCAGAGACAACTAAAGCTGGCCATACACCTATAGATTATCTGCAGATTTTCTATGGCCAGATGGAAAAAGTGCAACAGATTCCTCCATCTATGCTAAACTGTGTGTATGGAGGAATCTCCCACTGGGCCAAGCTATAGTATCTTGCTAGTCGGCCCCGCTGACTCTCAAAACACCTGAACAATCTGATTGGATGCAGGCATTGTTCAGGTGTTTTGAGAGCCAGCGGGGCCGACTAGCAAGACACTGAAGCTTGAACCAGCAGGAACTTCCACCAGCCACACAGTTCAGCGTAAATGGAGGAATCTGTTGCACTTTTTCCACCTGACCATAGAAAATCTGCAGAAAATCTATAGATGTATTGCCAACTTTGGAGGCCCGATTAGCCAACTGGCCATTTATAGAATTCAATGAACTAGCATTGGCTGCCAAACATTCTGTGTCCAAAGAGGCATTACAAATGTACTTTCTGATCAGTCAGATCAACCTAATGTTGAGAAATGTTCTCAGCAACAAGTTCCGGATGCATAAATCTGGTTCAGTCAGTGATCACCTGGAAAACCCAGGCAGAGGCAATGCTGGGTCAAAGCAAAGACAGATATAATAGATGAGATCCTAACTTCTGCTGATTATTTTCTCCTGTTTTCATTATGCTTGTCACACACTGTCAAATTTAGTTTCAGGTTTAATCTGTCACTTCAACAAAATTTACCAGCTGCTCAGTGTAAGCGGAAACCTCTTTGATATAATGTCCATATAAACAGCTGTTGATATATTTTGTTGATCTGATGAATCAAATGCGAAATTATTTTTTTGACAATGCATATCTTGCATATGAGCTTAGAAGCACAAAAACCTTCACTGATTATTATATCTCTTCCACACCAGCAGAAAATGGGTATTGGAAGTTCTGGAAGTGACTTTCATGAAATGGTTCAATCGATCAATGGATCAAAATACTGATACAAGTCCTTGATGTGTAATTCATTTTATCTACCCTCATTGATTTATTTGCTTTATGTTCGCCGAAAGGTGAGTATAGTGGGGGGCTTGGAGAGGAGGCCAGATGTGAGTGGGTACTTCCATTTTAATTACGTGGGAAAGTGAACTTACCCTTTAATGCACATTGTGCGTGTTAAGGTGCCCATACGCCTGGTGTATGGAAGGCGTGCGACCGTTTCTACTGTACGGTCGCACGTTTTTTGTCTTCCAAGCACGCTTGAAAACCTGAGGAATATCGTACGATTTTCGGCGGGTTAGTGACGTGCTCGGAAGACAAATGCCGAACAGGCCAGTGTGCACACTGCCCGCTCAGCATTGGATTTTTCGGAAGCCCTCCCCTCAACGGGGAGGGCTTGCAATGATCGCAAGTACGATCTGCCTGTCCAAGATGGGCAGATCGTATAAAGAGAGTGGAATGGGGGCCCACACACACACAATGCCCTACTCCGCGATTTTATTTGCATGCAGATGGTGGGGCAGCAGGGTTGGTTTCAATAGTTTTTTCATTTTTATTCATTTTATGTTTTTATCCATTTTTAAAAAAATGTTTATCACTTTTTTTTATTTATTTTATGTTTGAACTTTTTTATGACTTTTTTATGTTTTAATTTTTTTTTTACTTTTTATCCCTTTTTTTAATTTTTTAAAAATTTGTATTAATTTGATAATTTTTTTAATTTTTTTCACGTTTTACTTTTTTTTTCTTACTTAAAGGAGAACTATGAAGTGAGTGATTTTCACTCATCCTCATTGTTATAGCCGACCTGTGACAATGAAACTGTCACAGGTCGGCTCAGTAGATCTGGAAGTGAGCTCACTTCTCGATCCTGTCACTGCAGAGAGCCGTGACAGGGGAGTGACTGGATTCCCCCCTCCCCTGTCCGATCCTCCAACGCTGACTGGCGGAACGGACGGGGGAGGGGGACAGGTACAGCTGGCTCTGCCTCTAGATAGGCAGAGCCAGCTGTCACTCAAGCAGCTGGGTGGATCCAGACATAATTGTTGGGATCCGTTTCAGCGTCTCATTATACCGCGGTAGAGCTCGCGGTATACTGAGCTTTGGGTGACGGGAGGACGCTAGTTTGTGTCCTCCTGTTACCCTTAGGAGAACTATGGGGAAAAGCCCTAACCCCATAGTTCTCCTTTAACTTACTGCTTTCACACAAGGGCTAACGAGTCTGGGGGCGAGGGGCAAGGACTGTCGAAAAGAAGAAGAAGAAGCCGCTGTCCAGTCCACGCGCAGGCTGCCGGAGGATTATTTCTCCTTCGCTCCCTCTCTCTCTCTGATGTCTTTTCCTCTCACTAACAGAGGAGAACACCAGAGAGAAGGAGTGACTGAAGACAGTGCCGCCCGGCATGTGCTCAGATTTGCACCCACAAGCCCTCCCCGCTGAGGGGAGAGCTTCCTATAAATCCAATGTTGAGCGGGCAGTGTGCACACCGGCCTGTTCGTCAATTGTCTTCCGAGCACGTCACTAACCCGCCGAAAATCGTACGATATTCCTCAGGTTTTCAAACTTGCACCTGGTCACAGGATTCCAAACCGGGTGGCAACCCTATGTGGATGTCTGAAGGGAATGGTGATGGTGAGTTTGGAGTCTGTTCTATTTTTGCTATGGGTGTCTGAAGCCCTATATCCTCTCTCCTAGTTTGCCTGTTCTTCAATAAAGCATTTAAAAGGCACTTAAAGTGACGGCGCCCAACTTCTGGATCACATATTCCTTCACTGGCTAAGGATCTCCCCTTGAGAGTAAAATGTCAGCCATTCCGGCCTTTGGGGATCCACCTCAGACCTCTGGTGTTCAGGGGGGCGCTACAACCATTTGATGCCATTTCACAGGAGCGTGCAATTTTAAAGCTTGAAATGTTTGGTATCTATTTACTTTTACTATTGACTTTAACTTTTATATTTAAACAAAAATTGGGGATGATATTGTGTGTGTGTTGACTAAAATAAACTCTTAACAATTTGAGAAATGGCATCACGCCCCTATTACCCAATTAGAAATCACTTAACATTTAAGCAGGGTTTTTCAGGTGTCAATGACACAGCTGGAGAAGAATAGTTTAAAATTTAACAACTTTATTCAGTTACATTTCATAAAAACACCCCCAATAAAAACTGAGTACCGCTTCATTTTATAATAGCTAGTAAATGGGGTAAGTACCCCTGTTAATGATCAACCTCCCAATACCACTCCAAAATAAATTATAATAACAATCAATACAATAAATAAGATCTTGTCATACGCCAGACATGATTGGGATGATATAATGGTAGTTGGAGTGTTTCTAGCTTCAAAGCGTTTTGTGCTTTTATGCGCTTCTTCAGGAAGAGGTGGAGGTAATCCAAGTTGAAGCGACACTTGTATTTACCAATATGCTGCTGAGGAAACTCCAACCATGGACAGATGACCGCATAGGAGACCACAATAAGGGAATAAGTCACAAGGTAACAGTCAATCCCTTCCAAGTATATACCCTAATGGAAAATGTTTCATGCAGGACTATCCCAAACAAAGGGGGGCCAAGTACTGCCACCGATCAAATTAGAAGTTGCCCATTGGAGCTTAGTCCACCTGATTCTGTCTCCTCCGCACTGGATAATCCCAGTAGCCACCAGCCTTAGACCCGCATCAAGCCGCATCCCCCAATAAAATAAACTTGAGTGTGTTTTTACTACAAACATGGGTTTGTTAAACAGTTGCGCTAAAATCATGTGAATAACTACACACATTTTATTCTCCTGTGTCCCTGCTTTCAGAAAATATATCATATTAAAACTTGCAACCAGAATCTTTTTATTTTACATGGCCTCTGCTTTCAGAAAATATATCATTGTTTGGGGGTCTGGAGCTGTTTTCTAGCCAAAAATTAATATTTTATCATGTGTGCGCAAATAGTAAGAAATTGCTCAGCACAGCAAGTGGTTAAATCATCAGGCCTACAATTGTTATTTTAATGTGTGCAAAAAAAAAAAAAATAGGTCCAGTAGTGAAGTGGTTAAAACAGCTTCCCAGCCTGTATTGAGATGTCAAGGTATGTGGTGACAGGGGCTCTTTAACCTCTTCCACTTATAGACGGCGGCCCGCAGAAGTGGTTAAAACAAGAACACGGCTGCTGCAGCTGCCGTGTTCTTGGTATCGTTTTTAACAGCCAACGATGGCTGTTAATGTACAAGTGATCCGACGTCTACACAGCTGCCGGATCGTTTTTACCGTGGCCGCTGACACTGAATTCCCCGGGCACTGCTGTCCCCGTGCGGTGCCTGAGACCAGCGCGGCAGGTCTCCCCGCAATGATCGGGGAGAGATTCAGCGGCTTCTAGCCGCTGATCTCTCCTCCGATCACTGGACCCAGAAGTTTGTGTATTACATCACTTCCGGTGTCACTATTTACAGTCCCTGGCTCTCAGAGCCAGGATAAGAAGCTGGTGAAGCAAATTTCTGCTTCCTCAGCTTCTATGGGGTCCCTAGGTCACATTAGGGGTCTGAAAGACCCCTGATGTCTCCATAAAGAGGACCTGTCATACCCTATCTGCTATTACATAGGGGACTTAAAAAAAATGTAAGTCATATAAGAAAAATAAAAAAAGCAAAAACATTTTTTTAAAGTCCCTCACCCCCCACGTGCACGCACATACACATGCAAACACAAATCGATGCACCTATGTGCAAAAATGACAATTGCGCTACACATGTTACATATCACCACGAACGTTGAAGTGAGAGCAATAATGCTAGGCCCATCAATCACTGTTAGCACTAAAGTGATGAGCGGAAAAAGGGTTTAAAGTGTTTCCTATGGGAAATTTGGGGTATTGAAGTTTTTTGCGGCTTCACAAGCTAACGCAATTATAAGGCTTGACATGTTTGGTATCTATATATTATCCGGCGTGACCCCATCTTTTATATTTTACCAACAAATTGGGTATTATATTCTGTTTCTGTGCACCAAATTTTAATTTAGTTTATTTTATCCTAAAAATATCGGTTTGATAAACATTTGCACAAATACCGTGCAACATTAAAAATTGCAACTAGCATTTTTTAATTTTACATGGCCTCTGCTTTGACAAAATATATCATTGTTTTTGGGGGTCTGGAGCTGCTTTCTAGCCAAAAATTTATATTTTATCAAGTGTGAGCAAATAGTAAGAAATTGCTCAGCACAGCAAGTGGTTAAATAAGTCCCGCCTCCCAGGTAAGCCTCCTGTCACTTTACATGATGTCAGCTAAATACAACACCTCTTCCGGGTACCACCAGGGGGCGCAGAGTTGCGCTTCTAAGGCCACTGCCTATATGTGCGGTGACAGGTATCCTTCCAAAATGGCTCCTTTCACCCAATCGCAACCGAGGGTAATATGCCAATCACAATGTGTCCGCTTCCCTAAGGCTTGTCATTATCACATACACGGAAACGCCAACCATAACATGGCTGCCGTTAGGCCACTTCGTCCAAAGGTTTTCCAGCACGGTGAGGACGTGGAGGCTGCGTCTGTGACATCAGGAAACGTGTATAGTAGGGGACGTGTTTGTAGATGAGCTCTTTGCTGCAATCAGAGCTGGTACTGTGATTGTCCCCAGGTAAGTGTATATCCGGTGGAGGAATATGGCAGGCACCTGGCATCGATAGATAGGAATCTACTTTTCACTAAAACTGATCGCCGGTGTTTATTTTTGTGTTGGGTCGCTTGTATGTGACATTGTTTCTAGTTGCACTAACCCTATAATTCGATTTATATTTGAATAATGCATTGTCACAAGCCATTGCTCAGTGGTTTACATTGTCCTGTATAGTGTTCGTCTATATAAAATATGCCTAGCGTTTATACCAATGTACCAGCTTAGATAGTGATTTAAAAGAGGACCTGCCATCACACCATACCTGTTAAGAAAAACATTTCAAGCACACATAATCGTACATCAGACTGCTGGAAAATCTTTCCCACCCCACTGCGCTGGAAAAATAACTTGTAATTTTAATCACCTTCGACACTTCTGTCAGAGGCTCTGTGTTCATCCTCTCCGGTCCTGGTGGCACCCGGCGATGCCTCACATGATCTGCATGGATAGTGTTTACAGATCGCACATAAACAATCAAAAGGAGTGACAAAACTGAGGTTAGGTTCACATCTGGGTGACTCCTAACCACGCGGATTGTCGCGTGGTCACAGAATCAGTCACCGCAGCCAATTGTGCTGTGGGTGCCATTATTTTCTAATGGCATCCCAGTCGCGCCGGGCGGATCGCGCTGTTTCCCGGCACGATTCCACCCGTGCAATTGAACAAGATCACGGCTAAAAAAGCAGCACGTTGTGTGTTGCAAAAAAAGGTACTTGTACCCTTTTTTTAGCAAGTGCCACGCAGATGTCACCCCATTGAGGCTAGGTTCACACCTGGGCGACTCCAATCGTGCACATAACCGTTCGGATTGCTGCACGGTCACGGAGTCGCCCACCGCAGCCGATCGTGCTGTGGGTGCCATTATTTTCTAATGGCACCCCAGTTGTGCTAGACGGATCGTGCGACCACACACCACCCGAGCTGCGCACCAGATGACATGCCTCTTCTCCTCTCCTCCCCGCTCTGAGCTCCCTGACACGCCGCTGCCCGCCAACGATCATTTTTAAATCCGATTATCCGATTAATCGAACGTAATAATTGGCTAACTAATCCATCTCGACAATAATCGCTAGCGGCAGCCCTACAGCCATTATATGATTTATATGTCAACCATTAAAGTGATTTGGACACGTTTGTTTGGTTTGGCGTTCCTTTTGATTGTTTATGCTTTAAGTTAAATTCCTGGACACCTATTGGAGCAGGGGTCTGGCAACACCGGCCCTCCAAACTGTTGTGGAACTACAAGTCCCATGAGGCATTGCAAGACTCTGACAGCCACAGGCATGACTCCCAGAGGCAGAGACATGATGGGATTTGTAGTTAACGCAAAGCTGGAGGGCTGGAGTTGCCCACCCCTGCATTGGAGGGTAGTCCTGTGAAGCTGCCTTACCTGAGCCGGTGATCACTTTAAATTATGATTTTCTTTTCACTGAGTTGTACAAAAAAGTGTTGATATCCCAGATTTGGCACATTGGTATCTACTGGTGATGAGCCTGGGCATGGTGTGAAACCAGTTTGCACAGGCCTGCTCAAAACTGTGACTGCCACCCCTTCTTCCGACCTAATCAGTTGTGAGAGGCGCATTCCCCACTCCGCAGCTATACCAAAGGGGTGCCCACAACAATTACCGCCGCTGAGAAAGGGGTGTGTGAGTCACAGTTTTAAGTAGGCTTGGGCGAACTGGGTTCTTACCTAGTCCAGGCTTATCATTAGTAACTACAGATCAAGCAGGGATTCCCAAGCTGCTGCCAGGATTTGGATTGATGTCAGGGCCGGGAGGGTGTGCAGTCATGTCTTTCTGGAAAACAGAGCCCCCAACACTTGTGGAGGGGAGGAAAAATACAAGTTATTTTTCCAGTGTGGTGGGCAAAGACTTTACAAATGATGGAAGCCTGAGTTACAATTATGGGTTGGGGCCGCTTGCGATGTTCATTTTCATAGGCATGGGGTGGTGGCAGGGTGTCTTTAGGCCCTGTTCACACTAGTGCGATTTGCGCTGCTTCTGCTGTGACCCCGCACCACATGACAATATTTTTTCCAGTGGCGACTTTTGGAAAGGTGCTGGTGCTTCTCTTGGTGCTGCACAGCATGCTTTTGGCCCCATAGACTTCACTGAAAGCAAGTTAAAAAAACATGTCCATGTGTTCTAAAGGGTTTTTGCGCTTAAAAGCGCCTCAAAGGAAAACTGCGCCTAATGATGTCACAGCAGATATTGCCTGTCATTGGCCAAAAGAAAGACGTATGAAGCATGAAAGTACTTCAGAAACGTGCACAAATGCGCTACAAGAATGGGTGAATGCGTGATGGAAAGGATCTGGTGGTCCATGTAGATCAGACGTACCAACCAATTGCAGCTGACAAAGCTAGCAGAATACTCCCTTATAATAAAAAGGACATATAATCAGAAGATAAATCCATAGTTCTGTCCGGTTATAAACACTGCCTTGGCTTTATTTTGAATATGCAGTTCAGTTTTGGTCACCAATCCGAAGGAAGGATGTCCTTGGACTAGAAATAGTTCAGAGAAGGGCAACAAAATGAATAAGGAGTTTGAGGACCTCCGCTGTGAGGAACAATAACAAAGATTACATTTATTCACTCTAAAGAAGAAGCTCTTATGGGAGAAAATGGTCGCAATGTATACATTTATCAAAAGTGAGTATATAAACTGTAACAAATTGGTTACTCTAGGGTTCATGAAGAAGACACGTGACCGCAAGTCAACCGACTAAAAGGTTTAATCTTAAAATGAGAAAGATGTTCTTTACTGTTAGAGCAGTGCAGATGTGGAACTCTCTTTGCCAGGAAGTAGTATTAGCTGAAAGTGTTGATTAATTAAAAAACTTTTAGATAGTTTTCGAAGTCAGAATAATATACAGTACTATGGGAATTGCCCAAATAGGAGGTTAATCTAGGGATTTATCCGATCACCAGTATGGGAACCGGCAGTAATTTGCTTTACCCTCCTATAGGCCTTTTTCACAAGGTCAGATCAGGAAGCGATCCGTGCATGGATCCCCTACTTATTGGAATGGATTGTGACATCTGTGGCCACCCAGTTTCTTGTGATAGAGATAAAAACTGAAATTCCCAGACCCATGTTGGTCTACAAGGAATTGGATGTAAATAGACTTGTGACCTTTTACAACAGGTAACCCCCGATCCGGCACGGTTAGGTCAGTTGAAACGGAAGTCTGATCCGTTTGGTTCTCTTTATCGGGCCAGTGGCGGGGGTAGCTGCATGTAAACGGAAGCCCATCTGTTTACATCCGGCTGCCCCTAAACTAACATTAGGCTTCCGATCAAATCTGCCTGAAAAACTGACAGGCGGACCGGATTGGAAGGCCCACGCAAAAGAGCTCTAAAACAAATTGGCCTATGCTTGTAGGTGTTGTGTTTTTGTTTTTTTGTGTGCTTTCCTTTGGTTCACTCACACAGAAGTAGAACGTGATGGACTTGTGCATTCTTTTAACTTTATCAACTTTATCAGCTATGTAACTAGATTGTATTTTTCAATTTAGCATTTATAGATGGTGGCTAAAAAATAGCAGTTACTTGCTCCCTGAACCACTCTTTCACAATTTAAGCCTGATGTATCCTGACATTGTCATCTTGGAATATGCCCGTGCCATCAGGGTTATTCAGTATATTCAGGTAGGCAGCTGACCTCATTTTATGGGGACTTAACTGCTAAAACCTAGACATGATCAACTGAAGCAACCCCAGATCATAACACTTATCCAATGGAAGGCTCTGACCTATTTGCTTAGCTATATCCAGGTGGTGACTTTTTTTTTTTTTTTTGGGCCAAGCAAAGTATAATCGCATTGAATAGATATTTGTAGCATTGTTCTAGAGACAATTGCTTGATGCTCCTGTAGATTTTGCTTCCTGGAGAATTATTTTATATATTGGATGTGCCTTTCAAAGGAGACATAATGTATTTCAACTTTCCTTTTTATTATTTTAAATTCAAGTTTAACAATCAAAAGAAAACACAGCTTGCAGTAAGTAGAATAAATCCAATGAGAGCACACAGCATATATGAATATAGTCAATAATGATAAAATAGTATCAACAGGCAAAGCACAAATCTAGCCACTCTAGGAACCTAGAGTGTGGGAATCAAGAAGTTTCCAAGGGTGCCACGTCTTATTAAACCTTAGCATAGTGTTGTTCAGCATTGGCGCGAGGTATTCCATGTTATGGATATCATGGATACGGCATAACAAATCAAGATAACATTTTAAGCATAAAAAAATTCAAATCCACAATCACTCAGCGCTGATGAAACTACTCTAAATATCCAAATTCAATAGACAAGTAAAAAAGATAATGAATAAAACAAGAATACAAAGTGTCCATGTTTAAAGGTGTCAAATCACCATGATAAAGTGCTTCCCTATAGTGCCAGTGTAAACAGTCCAAAAGTGCTTCTTATCTTTTCAGATCTTAAAATGTTTTTCCCACATATCACTCCTAGCCTGCTTGGTTACCGTCCTCCTTTCGGTCCCCTCACTCCCTCTCCGGACGAGGCAGGGGGAACCAGAAAGCAGCTTGTAGGATCACCGGCAACTCAGCTGGCGTCTAAGTTTTTATAACCGTTGTTTTCATAAAAGTTGTTTGAGGATTTTACACGATGCGATTGTTTTATCTTTTTTCTCTGAGTACTATTGGCAATGGGAAGAGCGGAGATATTTATGAAATGTGATTTAATATAGAACATCTGTTATTTATCTGAAAATGATCATGAATTTGAATATTGATCGGAGGAGATATCAGTGAGGAGTTACTACACTTTCAGAACTATTTTGAACTGCTACCCAACCAATATTATTGGTCCATCAAATCTAGTGAGTGAGGGCAGTACTCAGAAAAGCCCAAAAGTTCTTTATTAACGGATTCTGGAGGATCTCGTATAAGGATTGCACTTTTATAGAAAGCATTTTTGGACTGTTTACACTAGCACTGTTGGGAAGCACTTCATCATGTTGATTTGACACATTTAAACATGGACACTTTGTATTCTTGTTTTATTCTTGATCTTTTTTACTTTGTCTATTGAATTTGGCATATTTAGACCTTGTTCACACCAAGCGCGGAGCAGGTGCAGAGCAGTTGCAGACCGGAGCAAAACTTCGTCCAATGTATTCCAATGGTATTTTTAGCTCCAGTTCACATTGCAGCGTTCAGTTCCAGAGCCGGTAAAAAAACTGCAGCAGGCCCTATTTTACCTGCTCTGGAACGCATGCAAACGCATCAAAAACACATGCAAACGCCAGGAACGCACTGAAAGCCCATTTTAAACAAAAAATATATTATTTTTTTTACCAAAAAAGGCCCGGAACGCATAAACGCGGCAAAAACGCGGCACAACCCTCCTGCACTGCGTGTGCAGAAACTCATGCAGATCTGCTCTGCATTTGGTATGAACAAGGCGTTAGCGTAGTTTTATTTGTGCAGAGTGATTGTGGATTTTATTGATACGTGTGGTGCATTTTGTACACCAGCACACTTGCTGCTTTTATTAGGATAATTTAATTTAGGTGGGTAGGATTAGGCCTAGGAGTGCAGATATATTGAGAAAAGTATGAGCTATAAAAACCCTCCCACACTCTAAAATCTAAAATGCAAAAATAACATGTTTGCCTATACATGCACGTCACCTTGTTATAATTTAAAGCTTTGTTCATTTGTTGCTTCATTTATGATAATGAATGTTAAGAATATAAAAAACATATTTGGTCTGTTTTGGTCTGTATAGAAGGATCACCACACTGCTTATAGAAATGCCTAGTCCAAGAACCGCAAGAGCAGCCAACACCAGCAGCTCTACTTCTAACGAAAGATTCGAGTTCATGTCTCTCATGACTAACAGGACGGCTACTTCAGACTCGCCTACAGGTAGACCTCGAATTTCAGACAGTCCTGTTCACCGGAAAGACTCCGGTTCAACTCAGCAACAGCAGCTTCCAGAGGAGGATTGCATGAAATTAAACCCATCTTTTCTTGGGATTGCACTAAGGTCCTTGCTGGCAGTTGACCTCTGGTTGTCTAAGAAAATGGGTGTATGTGCCAGGGATGGATCGTCATGGGGTAGTGCACGTCCTTTGATGAAGCTAGTGGAGATTACTGGTCATGGAATACCCTGGATTTGTGGCACAATCTACTGCCTGTACAAAAGTGATAGTTCAGCTGGCAGAGAAGTGATATTTAACCTGCTTTTTGGTAAGTGACATTTGAATAACATCAATGTTTAGGTATACAAAATGATTGCATTGTATTTTTCTATTTCTTCACACAATCATTCCAGACAGCTGCCTAAAGTGTCATTGTATTATCAACCCACATTCATGAAGATTGTGTTTTTAACCTGTTTTCTGCTGATACATTATACTGTAATTTTGATTGTCATTATATGGTGTCTTTATATATTTGACAGGAAAAAGTTAAAGGTACAGTTGTCCTTTAAGGCACTCTTTAGCTGTAGACCTACAGTGTTGAGGGCCCTTTTCAATGAGGGTGCTGTCTGTCACACCCAACAAGCTGTTAGCAGCATTTGGCAGGCTTCGGTAAGCCTGAACTCTGGTTGAATTTTGCTGGAAGCCTGTCGAACCCTGCTAACGTTATGTTTAAAACAATAGCCAGTGCTGAACTGTGCTTTAAAATATGTTTTGCACAGTATAGAAGTTTATCCTATACATTGTAAAAATTATTGCTAATTATTATTTCATGTCTTTCAAAAGATATAATTGTACCAGAGATACACCAGGAAATGAGAGGAAGTCAAATTGAGGGATAGCCTCTTGATATCATGCAATAGGTGTCCTCATTGGAGGATTTTCCCATATTAATGTTCCGGTGACACTTACACAATTTTGGATTTTCCATTACTTTCTGTGCTAGTGACAAAGGTCTCCAACACAAATGGAGAGAGTCAATCGACACAGTGGATATACAGACAACAATGAAAACTTTGAAAGCTAAACATGTCCCATCATTTAGCCAAGGGAAATGTTTGATGTTAAGAGTACCTTTACTGACTATACATACACAATTATGAAAATGGTGGCTCTGGTACTAAAAGGTATTCTGCTGAAGTGTTTCAAAATGGCAGAATTAGATTACATTGTATTAGGAGAAGGCTGCACACAAAAAAACCCTTGGGTGCAATCGTGAAAGCGCTTTTAACACCAAGAAAAAGCAGTGGCCAGTCAGGTTTACAAGAAACTAGCTTTATTAAAGACTAAGTTCACATTTTCCAATAAAGTGACCATGCAGAGAAGGGGTCCCAAAAAGGTAACTTTTCGAAGCTTGGCTGAAATACTTTCATCTTTTTTTTTACATTGCTATCTTGGCTAGTTTCGGGGGTGCCGCAGCTGAAGGACGTTCGCCCCACAGGAGTGAACACCTCCATGTTTCATAAGCTGTACATGCGCAGTGCACTCTCTTCATCATCGTAGCAGCTGCTAAGCTCACATGCGTTTTAGGTGCCTTTTAAATGCCCCATCTTAAGGGCTTTTAGAAAATAGTGTGCGGCTTAGGACTGCTGACTTTAGGACACTCACGGTCTGTAGTTGTACACGGCACAACTGGCAAATGCCCCCAGAACACATTAGAACTATATCTCAAAATGAATTGGATTGTTTGTATACCTGATTGGACACTGCCTTTTTTTTTTTTGGTGCTTCATGTTCTTATACTAAGACAACACATGACACACATTTGGATAAAACATAAACATGCACATTACACATAACATTACACATGCAAAGGATGAGAAAAAAATTCCAGCTCCAGCAAAAATTCCAGATTTCCCTCTCTTACATTATCCCTATTTTGTGTACAGATTTGTGAGAAGGAACTGTGTAACATCAGGAAACTGTATTACTGTAAACAGGTTTATTTTTAAAATTGTCCTTAACAAACCTCTTTTCTCTTCTGCAGCGCTACTGCTGGATATCATTCTTGTAGGAGTTGTGAAAGGAATAGTAAGGCGTCGGCGACCAACACAAAATCGCATGGACATGTTTGCCACCTTCTCTGTAGACAAGTATTCCTTTCCTTCGGGCCATGCTACAAGAGCAGCAATGGTGTCTCGCTTTATGCTTAATCACTTGGTACTGGCTGTTCCTGTGAGGATCCTTGTAATGCTGTGGGCCATTGTGGTTAGTTTGTCTAGAGTCATGCTGGGTAGACACAATGTGACCGATGTGTTATTTGGCTTTTTCATGGGGTACATGCAGTATAGCTTAGTTGAGTACCTCTGGCTGTCGCCAAACACTTTACCTGTGCTATTCAAGATTTAAAATTGGTGGCAGTTTTCAGTAGTAATCTACTAAAAGCCTGGTTCTCATTCCAGTGGATACGAATAAGTTGCCCACCACATCTTGAAGTTTTTTGCCTTCTAGTTATGAGGCGTCAGATGCAAGCATCACTTCGGCTACAAGAAAAAGATGCCAACAAATGTAAGAATGGATTTATAGACTGTACTGTGTGTAAGGACCATTGCACTCTGAATTCAGCATTATGCACTGTTGATCTTCAAGCCATGGACATCACATTTTTGCAGATAACATTAAGTGGTGAAAAGGGAAATGCTGATTTTCACATTTATTCCTCTGTATTTTGGGGAAGATTATTTTGTATTCTGTATAATGACCATGTTTTATTTTGGTTTTGTCGTGTATATTTTGAAATTGATCTTTTAGATATGAGTCTTGATTGATATATTGGTCCCTTATCATGCTGTTTAATTATCCAGGAAGGCCAAGGAAAAAATAATTTTGTGTATAGAAAGGAAGGCTTTCATTTTATTGATTTGTAGCATGGAGGTTAAAAGCAGTAATGGTTTAGAGCAGTGGTTCTCAACTTGTGTAACCTCGGGACCCACATTTGTCCTCGGTCATTAATTCGCGACCCAAGTTGCACTGCAATGTTCCATGTTGCGATACTGCTCTTTCTTGTGCAGACGATCGAACTGTGGGTGGGAGGTGCGTTTGGGCTGCCTTTACAGAAACTGTAGTGGATCCTCACACTGGGGTCCAGTGTGGGCTACTGTACTGTGATGGAGTTCCATCCATATGTGTATTCCTTGTAAAGCTCCCATGCCCGCCTATAGAGGTGCATGGGAGCCAGAATGTGATGAGCTATAAGCAATGCACGTATGGATGGAGCTCCCTCGCGGCCAAAGCCCCCCCTCACCCCACGTCAAGTCAACACTCGGCATCGGGCATAATATTTTTTAATGGCTGCTCAGTGCGAGAACTGACAGTGGTTCTCTAGGTGGAGACTGAGGATCCTTTCACCTAGAAAAGTGGAAGGCATGTGGCGACCCACTGGACATGGGGTCACGACCCACTTTTGGGTCATGACCCACCAGTTGAGAACCAAGGGTTTAGAGGAAGTATAATATTCATGCTTTTTATTAGTCTAAGGAAAATGCACACGGTAAAAGTTGACGTACCTAAATTGTTGAAAGGTGTTGGTGGCTGTGGTACAGAAATTTCCCTGTATGGACAAACACTTTTTGTTTCCCAAAAAAGGTTTCTGTTTTACCATACTTAACAACATAGCATCATTTTTCATGGTGTGTTTTATTGTGACTAATATGAGACCACGGAACAGAAGGCAAGGACTCCAGCACAACTAATAACTGCACTCCATCCTTTTCCCCAAGATGACTTTCTTTAATTGTACTACATTTGAACCATTAAGCCTTATTAATATGCATGGTTTCACCTTGTGCAGTAAATACATGGGAACAAAGTACGCACAGTCATTTATGGCTGCACAGAGCCTGACATTTACAAGTAATGAAACGGATTTCAGCTTCACTTGTGATGATAGTGTACCGTATATTGTAAAACTCTGCGTGACCTAGTGTGACCAAGTGCTGAAAGTTTTTACCTTCTGTAGAAAAAAAGGAACAAATCTGTCACCATCAAGCCATTATAATCCCTGTAATGAATTTTACAATATACAATATAAATTCAGTATAATAGAAATTAGCAAGTTGGCACTTTCTCATGTTCCTCTGAATAAAGGACCAATACAAGACTCTCTAAATGCTTAATCTTGCTTTTTCAGGGAGTGAATGGTGATGCATTGAAGTAATCATTTTTAAAACTGTGACTGAATTATAATTTTTCCATTTGTTATTCCTGTGAAATTCCTACCTATCATTGTTAATGAATTGTTCATTTTTTTTTTGTTTTACTTGCAGTCAATGTAAGGCTTTTCCAGTGCTGCCCATAGCTGTTGATTCAAAATCTCTTGTTTTCAAAGAAAAAAAACGTGCCCTCTTCTCAAAACAGCACAACCAAATGCCTTCATGTGTTCATGTTTCCCATTTTTTATTCAACGTTATTTTAAAACTGCTTTAGCGTCAATATTAAAAAAGTATTCTGGGACCATATTGAAATATTTGTAATGTTGACTTTTAGTAGCTGTGACATTAATATTTTCAGTGTCTTTTATCTTTTTTATCTTGGCTTTCAACATCCAAAGAAAGCTAAACAAAATATGTCTGTCATAATTTATTTAGCATGTATTTGTTTTATTTAGTTGGATTTTTAGATTGTTTTTTTGGAAATTACAAAGAGGCAAAAGGAAAAACCATAATACCCGTAAAACAAATTTATTAGAAGTTCTAAAATGTTTTGTTTTCCTTTCCAGTTGTCGAATGAATAGTTATGCCGGTTCAAAATGAGTCTCTATCCCTGTAATCGATGAAGCTGTCATACACGCCCATCTTTGTGTTGCAGTAGAGTTTGCTAGAAGAAAGCAATTTTGTATGTTTTTAGACTGCTTCGGTCCACTGTGGTATTGTTTGTATATAACAGCTCCATTCATCATAGAGATTCATGATGGCTGACATGCATGATACTTTCAGGTGATGAGCTATGTCTTGCTTACAAGTTTATCACCTGTCTGTGTACGGACCTCTGTTTCCTCTCAAAAACATTGCAACTGAAGTAAAACATTTGCCAAACATGTTTGCAGAAATACAGGTTTCACAAAATCAAAAAGATGTTTTACAAATACCTTGATGAATTACCAAAAGATTTGTAATGGATTCATGCTGGTATCTCCTTGTGCTTATCTTTGTAAATTTCCCTTTGCATATTTCTTGCATTCTTCTAGAAAACCCTAAATGAAGGCGTAGCATGTCACTTACTGTATATTATGTGGCTCAAAAGTGGGTAGTTGAAAGCTCCTAAAGAACATCTGATTTATTTCCAGGTTCTCAAAGGAGGCCACTGGAAAATAGTGTACAGGTATTGTGTGTAATGAGACCTGTAAAGACAATAGATGTGTGCTTCTAAGTATAAAGAGCTAGGTAGGCATAATAGAACATCCAGTCTAGTGATAAAACTGTTCACCTTTAGTTGTGCCTGGGACCAACATGTTAGGAGGCATCAATGCACACATAAAACTTGTCTCCTCGGAGATCAGCGGAAGTCAATGCACCGGCAAAATGATCCCTTTGCTGATTGTCCATTGGTTACACGAGGATGCCTAGCACAGGGGATTAACGGAACTAGACCAACTGTGGAGGTCTGGTTCGGGGGAAGCGGTGCTTTTGTGGAACCGTAAAAGCACTAAATGTGTTAGATAATAACGTTTCCTACACCTCTGACTGTTGATAGCCATTCATGGGATGTGCCACACATCCTCATGTTGCCACTATACTATAAACTGAGAATTTTGGAAATGTTTCCTTGTCTTCGAGGAATGACACACATTCTAAGCATGCTCTGCTCATCATTTTAACATATGTAATTATGCCCCGGTCCCAACTAAACTTGTTAGGATGGATATGTTCCTATCTAGCCTACTATGTTTAATATGAACCAGACTTAGCCTAAAACATTTCAATGGTAACAACAGTGCTGAAGTGTAGTCACCCTGTGGTATCTCCCAGTACCTGAGTTAGCCCCTTTTGGATCCTATGCCCAGGCTGTGCATGGTTTGCACCCTCCTGGTGCTAGGACCATCCCTGTCATTCAGCTCTTAAATTTGCTAGAACATCTACTACCCATTGCATATGGGGCATTTGAAAGTTGTTAGAGGGGCAGGACTTAGCTCTACGATGTGATGAACTTTAATCTTGACTTGGGAAGAAGTAAAGGCCCCATGGACAGCCTTGGTTTACAATCCAAGGGGCCTCCACAATCAACAGAAAAATCAACATAGGTAACGACAGACACTACAAGGCGCCTGTACTACTGGTGGGGTTACCTTAGAAAAACATTTAGGTCAGGGAATGTGGTCATTTTTATCACCATGTTTTGTTTTATAGATCACTGAAGGTATTATTACATGAACTAGCTGCAGTTGTCATATGCAAGTTATATTATCAGTTGTTGCGGTACAGTTCACTAAGATTACTGTGTGGGGCTTTCCTTGCCTATAATTCTGCCACTTCAGGCTGGCATTAACTGTAAAGTTCAAGGGAGCAGAAGGTGGCATCTGGGTGGAGGTATAATAAGAACTGCTTGTAGTAGCAAAATAACTATTTCATTGTATAAAATAAGGGCTTGTGTAGATGGGAAAACACAGCATGCTTTCAGGTGCATTAAGGGTTAAGTGCTCATTTTTGTCTAGGGCAGGAGTCTCAAACTCAATTCCCTCGGGGGCCACTCGACAAATATGCGATATGGTACTACAGACACTAATGTACACACACAATAAGGCCCCATTCATATCTGTAGGTTTAGGTGCGATTAAGGATTCCTGTGTCAGAAACTTGCGTTTTCCCGCAGCAGGAATCCCTAATCGGGCATTTAGAAGCGGCCGCTGTCACCCATTCAAGTTAATGATCAAGTGACAGAATTTGCACGTAAACTCCTGCACACCGCATGTAATGGATGATATGTGATATTATTACATGCGGTTAGAAAACACTCTCCCTGAATACACAATCATTGCGTACAGGGAGAGTGGTAAAGGCCAGATTAGGGATTCCTGATACAGGAAACGCATGTAATTGCACCTAAAGATACAGGTGCGAATGGAGCCAAATACACTTCTACTTTCCACAACACACACTTATACTCTCCACAAATAATACACACACACTGCCAGCAGTCCCCCCACACATATATAAAATAATGCCCAGCCCCCCGCATAACATTGTGTAATTCCCAGTCCGTCCCACCCCCACATATAACATAATATAATTCCCAGCCGCTCCCCCTGCACACCCACATGCAAATTAAATAGACAGCCCCCTCTCCTGCTTACCTTGGTGCAGGGAGGAGGCTGCGAGCCGCGATCCCTGGTGATCTAGTAGCGATTAGTAAGGTCTGTTACAGACCTTACTAATCAATCCTTTCAACCAGCGTTCAGCAAAGACGCCGGCCGAAAAGATCTGAGTGTCGGCACAGAAGCAGCTATGCGGTCTGCATCCGACAGAGATGCAGACCGTGTAGCTGCTCCCGCAAGTCTGGTACGGGGTCCGTGACCGCGTACCAGACTTGTGAGCTGGCTGTGGGCCGGTACTTTGAAACCACTGGTCTAGGGTCTAAAAGAACAAAGATGTACCCACCTGAACCTCGGTCCTCTCTGGCTGCTAGACTGGTCCCTGCAGTCTCTTTCCCCCTCCACTCATGTATTAGACATGATTCTCAGGTTCTTAGACTGCTGTAGTGAGGGGGAAAGAGGCTGCAGGGATGGGTCTAACAGCCAGGTGAGACTGCGGTCCGGATGAGTATATCTTTGCAGTGTGGGGTAGCCCCGCTGCAAGGGTTCAGTTTTCTTCTGCCCATAGTTTTCTTAAGTTTGACATGTTTGTGCTGTCATTATTCACAGGTGATTGTCGGCAGCGTTTGATCTTTTCCTAAGCGTCATCAAGCTGCTTTTGTATTTCCATTAACTTGAATGGGGAGGGATGCAGTTCTGAAGTGAACAAAAGAACGTGTACCCAGGTCTTACCAATTTCGCACACAAGTATGCGTGACGTAAAAAATAAATAATGCGATAACAGAATATTTCATGCACTTTAATGAGTTCACCATTTAGAAGCATCCTTCTATTATCTTTACCTGTAGAGTATTTCATTAGTTGATATAACCTGTCTTGGTAATTACGGCCATCATGTGTACCATATTTGCATTATGATTATTCATCCGTAAAATGTTTTTGCATTGTGAGAAAAACATTCTTCCAAAACAACCCTGTTGCTCTATTGTTTACTGTTTTGTTTTATAAAGCATAGGTGGTTACATTTTTACATTCGGGGGGGAAGGGGGGGGCTCTTTATAAATGGGCAAATAGTTGTGAACAACACTTTTTGTGAACGTTTGTTCCTCTAAGAGCTCTTTTGTCATTTATACAGCCATGGTTTATAAAGTATCTACTTTTCCATTGTATCATTTTTGAACATTTTTTAAAAGCCCCTTCATGTAAGCCAGGATTTGCGCAAGTGGGTAGCCAAACATCCCATGCACAGCCAGCTTAACTGAAACTATTAATTCTGCTGTGCATGTGCAGTTGGAGTTTTAACCACAGTGTATGCTCTGTTAGAGCTGTGCCTTCTCTGGCTATGCATGCAGGAGCTGGGTTTTATTAGAGTACCAGCAATGGAGAAACGTTTTTTTTTGGGTGGGAGGATCGAGGTAATGGGCTGCTGATATTTTATGTAACCCTGGGTGCTGAGTGTTTCACCCCTGGGGAGTATCTATATTGTTCATTCAGTGCAATAAAACATTTGGTTATAGACTTAGTCTGTATTTGTAAGGTCTTTTTTTCAGCACATCTGCTTTTATGCTTGTAGCAAAGCTTTCTCTGGAAACGGGAGCAAGTCATTCCTGAGCAATCTCAATGGTTTCTTTTTCCAGCTGGATTCACCAGAGTTTCTTTTTTTATTTACGTTCTTTTAACTTGCGGTCTCAATTCAAACCAAAGGATAACCTTTCCATCTGGGTGAGAAACTGTCCTATACACATACACCTTATGCAACATACAGCATAATACTGAATTCCTCTCTGGGTGATAAAATCATATTAGGCCAACTAAAATGTGCGAGTCAGAGTCACACTGCATCAGGCTAATAAAATTGTACTTTTTTTTAACCACCTGAGTACTAGCCAGTACATACCCATTCATTACCAGGCAAGTTTTCAGTGCTGTGATTGACAATTACTCCCAGGCATGCAACAATGTACCCAAATGAAATGTATATAATTTCCGAGACCACTTTTTTTTTTACTATATAAAAGGGGGAAAAAACAGCTTCCTTTACCTTTTTTTGTAATCATATCAAATAAAAATGCCGGGACCGTATGATCATTCACAAATGACCCCTAAGGTAATTTCCCTTTTTTGCCACAATTTTTGGAATTGAAGAAACATGTTGGTGTTGAAGTGGTTAAAACATTGAGTTGGTAAATACAGTGCATCATTAAGGTACAGGTCATACACGAAGGGAGGAGGTCAAGGTGTTATTGTACAGGACAGTAGAACAAAGGGTGATGAGGTCTGAAGAAGACCAAATCAAAGACAGTTAATGAGGTTCAGATTGCCTGCTGGAGTATAAAAATATACATTTTATTTGATAATTTTTGTAAAAAACGGATCACAGATCAAATCACCAAATCACCACCTGCAACCTGGTTAAAAATTGGCTGACCAGCCAACAGCACACTCACTACATTCATACATACACGGACAAGCTGAAGAATATCAAAATTTAGGCAGGTGGAGCTCTAAGGCTGGGTTCACACCTGAGCATATTTTTTCAGCACGTTTTTCCGTTCAGTGAGTTTTACTGGCGGTAGAATTTATTTTTTTGTTTTTTTCTCCATTTAAAAAAAAAAATTTTTTTACACTTTCAAACTTCCCGCCGGCTCCGCCCCCCTGCGACACAGCCACTCGCAAGGGACGGAACCCGGAAGTCGGCAGCGGGGATCGCGGACAAGGTAAGACCTGTATGCTGTATTCCCGAGTGTGGCTCGGGGTTACTGCTTTGTTAACCTTGATCCACACTCGGGAATACCAATGGAAAAGCGTGGACAAACACCCCAAAGAAGCTCCTGTACTTCTTTGGGCGTAGGGCGTTTTTCAGCGCGTTCCTACGCGCTAAAATATGCCCAGGTGGGAACCATGCCCATAGACAATTATTGGTTTTCACATGTTGAGCGTTTTACAGCGCGTAGGACCGTGTGAACCAGGCCTCAGTGTTAGGTGTCGAGCTGACAGCGCTTGAAACACAATGTTGTGATCACCTCTATAGCCGATACCAGGTGTAGGTTGAGCAAGGAATTACTGTTGAAATCAAATAGACCCTCTATGGGGTAATAGAATCTGTGTATCCTGATAAAACAGTGCAGCTGGTGATAGGTGATTTCTTGTACGTGCCCGGCTGGATTTTTAGGCAATGTAAATAATAAGTACAAAGTCTCAGATTGGATGTAGTGGAAAATGATACAGTCCCGTTCAATATGTAACTGGGTATCTCCGGAGGGGTCACCTCACATATGTTTTAAATAAGTCCAAAAAAGGGAGTACTGACATATGCTGCGTTTTTCCCCCCCATTGCAATCCGACTTCCGTGGGTTTCTGGATCGATCCCTGTGATTAACCCGTGGCTGGCAAAGAGATATCAAAAATATCTTTGCTATTTTACTTTGAAGGTCCAATGAATTTTAGTGCAGTCACACGTAGGTTTTAGGCAGATGCCCGTGCAGCTAGCAGTTAGCCTCCTGACATGGCAGGTCAATTCTCAGCTATACGTCCACTGCCATGACATGTTTCGCCCCACCTACTTTCCCGGGGCTTCGTCAGAATCTGAATCTCTGCTTCTTTTGGGGTCCCCAGTAGACATTAGGGATCATTTCAGTACAGCGTTGCATGACGGAATAAATGTCAGTCAAAGTACCGCAGCACTTAAATGAGAACTATGAGATGAGTGATTTTCACTCGCCTCATAGTTCTAGCCGACCTGTGACAATGAGACTGTCGCAGGTCGGCTCAGCAGCTCGCGGTATACTGAGCCTAGGGTGATGGGAGGACGCTAGTTTGTGTCCTCCCGTTACCCTAAGGAGAACTATGGGGAAAAGCCTTAACCCCATAGTTCTCCTTTTAATCTTCTACATACAGTTCATATAATTATTTACTTCCTTGGAAGTTTTCATGTTTTATTGTTATAGAACATTGAACCATGTTTGTTTTTACATGTTTTTTTATGTTAAAGAGAAAACAGATATAAATTTAAATAAATATGCAGATAACAATGGAAAACAAAAACTGACTGAGAAGTATACACCCCCTAAAAGTCAATATTTAGCAGATAACCTCATTGCAGCTCTATGAGCTCTGCAATTTTGCACGAAAATCGTAAGTGAACAGCATGTTCCAAGTTCAACCACAAATTCTCTATTGGATTTAGAGTTGGACGGTTGAGGATATTGATATTACTTTCAAGTGACATATCTCTAAGCCAAAGATCTCTACTGCGCATGCGCCGGCACCAAGATCCTTTGCAGCCACCTGAGAATCTTCAGATCTTCGGACGGGAGAGCGCGGCGGAGACAAAAGTAAGTTTTTAGTTTTTAGTCTGATGACCAAAAAGCTCAATTCTGTTCTCATCACACTATACAACCTTCTTTCAGTTACCTTCAGTGTCTCTCAGGTGCCCCTTTCACTAGTCTCCTGCTTGCATGTTCATTAACCTTTGGTGGACAGCCTGTTCCTGTCAGATATAAAGCTATGTCATAATGTTTCCATTACTTGAATATTCATTTCATATTTATATACTTGTTATTCATAATTATTTAGCAAAAAGTAGAATATACCTATAAGTCCCTTTTGTACTTTGATGTCGCATTCTGTTCTTGGCACCTGGAAATGTCCTTTGTTTGTATCATTGTTGCCATCTAGTGGCTGCTCATTTATGTACTAGATTCTACTGTATATCCTTTACTATTTGTTTTTACAAAGGTTTCTCCATTATGTTGTTAGTCTGTTATTACTGATAACTTTAATACCTATATTTTTCTCCATGACTTCCTTAATGTTCTTTTACAAGTACTAATCACATTCATAATGCTAAGAACATGTCTTCTGTGTTTATAAGGTTCATGTGAAACTTTAAGCATTTTTTTTCTTGTTGGTTTTGAATAGAATAAACAAGGGCTACAACTTCTGTTAGGTTTGCAGTGCTCCACATAGCCCTATTCCTATCTCCAGGGACAACATTTCCCACAACATAGTTACCAGAACTGTCCCCAATACAACTGTTCCGGTGACAGTTGTAAAATTTTGCATTCCTCCTCACTTTTGCTGTAGGTGACAGAAGTTACCAGGATACATAGGGTAAAAAAAAAAAAGAAGTTGTAATTTAAGTCACTGCATGCAAAAACACTTAGTGCTGCTGTCTCTACCCACAAATCCACAGTGAGGGAGATTGTCTTAATAAAAAAAAACTGACGTCCGGTATAAAATTCCGGAAGCAGCCTACATGCTATACTGTTATGCCCTGATACTGGGCTGTTATGATGGGCAACGCTTTGCTTTATGTTAGTAGCATCAAGGCTTGCTCTTCTCATCCTACATATTCACACACGCACACCCAAAATGTTGGACTTGATGGACCCGTGACAAACGCGCGTTTCCGAGGGCTACCTGGCTGTATCCCAATGGATACACGCGGCAAATACGCCCCAAAGAAGCTCCTGTACTTCTTTGGGTGTAGGGCGTTTTGTAGCGCGTTCATACGGCCTGTAATACGCCCAGGTGTGAACCATACCCATAGGAAATAATGGGATTTCGGTGTTTGAGCGTTTTGCAGAGCATAAGAATGCGCTACAAAACGCCCAGGTGTGAACGGGGCCTTAAAGGAGAACTATGAGGTGAGTGCTTTTCACTCACCTCATAGTTCTAGCCGACCTGTGACAATGAGACTGTCACAGGTCGGCTCAGCAGATCGGGAGGTGAGCAAACATATACCAGCGTTCGCTCACCTCTTGATCCTGCGACGGCTCTCTGCCGTGACAGGGGAGGGGCTGGATTCCCCCCTCCCCGATGGCGGAACGGACGGGGTAGGGTACAGCTGGCTATGCCTCTAGATAGGCAGAGCCAGCTGTCACTCACGCAGCTAGGCGGATCGACATCGATGTCGGGATCCGCTCTGGAATCTCAGTATACCACGAGCTTAGGGTAACGGGAGGACGCTAGTTTGTGTCCTCCCGTTACCCTAAGGAGACCTATGGGGAAAAGCCCTAACCCCATAGTTCTCCTTTAAGGTTTCTTATAATGTGTCATGCCTTTGAAGCCATTTTATATATCTTATAGGACTATCCTCTTTGTTAAATCACATTGATGCATGCCCTGCTACATATTGTGGGGTTTTGTGTTTCCATATCTCTTCTCATGTTTGGCATTATTTTAAAACAAGACCAAAATGACCTAAATCTATAATTTACATTTTATTTGCTTTGAAATACATATTTTACAACAAATACTTGGAGAAAAGGTCATTAAAAGTCTTGACCCGCAATAAATTTGCCCAGGAAGTCAGTGGGCCGTGGAGTCTCAGTTTCATGAAAATAGCGCATCATATGGGTCCTTTGCTTCCAAACTTTTATTGTCTCTTCTAATTCCATCTTACCCTAAAAATAAAACCAATAATTAATAACTATTTGAGATGTTGCATAAAATTACCCAAGAAAAGTAAATCCTGTATTTAAACACACAGACCTGTCAACAATAAGATATGGTAATGGGGTCCTATCCTAAGAATAATGTTAGTTTATCACATAAAGGCTGTATATGTATATATGACATCAGATTTATTAGGGTTCATTCAGACAGGTAGCTAGACTGCAGAATTCAGTGGTGACTAAGCTTTGGATCTGGACGCAGCTGCAGTCTGTGATATGGCCGCATATGAACTGGATGATTAGCTGCATAGAACCACCGGCCCTGGTCAGAAGCCCTATGTGCATGTAACTGCTAGTATGAATGGTTACATGTGAGCAGCAGCAGCGCCAGCCATTGATTTGTACTCTGTGGAAACAATGAAAGATAGAGGCTGATTGGTTGCTATGGGCAACAACACCAGTTGAGAGTAAACTTGTCTCAGACACATTTTATGTTTCCCCAATGTGTGCATGGGACTAGTTTCTCCACTGGCAACACTCCCAGATTCTGGCCGGCAGCCACTTGTCTGACTGAACCCTTAATATACAGTACATGAATACATAAATTGGAAGACATTTACCATTTGCTTCCATCACATCATTTCCACCATTAATGAGATTTTACCCAACTGAAAAACGATAGGCTAACAGAAGATACTACAGTTCTGACAGCACTTGATATCCTATCATATATAATATATACACATTTCTACAAGTCAGAGCTCTGCCTGTGACAGACCTCTGCAGAGAACCCACTGCTTCCACACAGAGGGTCCTTCTGTACGGCATGCTGGAAGAGGACCGGCTTTTCTGCTTAGACTGTGGCTGCTTTCTAAAGAAAATGTAACTAAGACTTTGCACAGCTTTTGTTTTGAAGCATAAAGTGTAATTACTGGATTTAAACTGAACATTCAGTTGAGCTTTAAAGTGCCATGAGTGCAGTAAAAATGCTAGATGCTTGGCTGTGTCTTACATCGGTTTGTGTGATGATAGGTTACTAGCACTTCATTGCAAGTGATGTCAGAAAATGCCAACGTTTCAGGGCCACGTAGGGTCCCTTCCTTGACGCGACACAATACCCTCATAATTAGTATGGATTTAGGATTCAGACTGTGCATTCTCTAATGTTGCCGTCTTAGAAACTGACATGGTTTACAGCGATCTTTGGGAAATATACTGAAAGGCTAGAATTAGACTGCCCTTCACTTGCACAGCCCACTAACACTGCTTAGCCCTATATAAGTAACCTCTCCTAATATGCTCAGCTGCAATGTTTTAGCTCTTCCACATCCAACATGCTTCATAAGCATGTCCAGAAAGCTATGCTTCCTATACCTCTTTGTAAACACCATCTCTCTTCCTGTGTGCTGTGAACAGGCAGAAAGGAATAGTCTTCCTTTGGGGATCCACAACCTGCTTTTAGACCAACTCTTTTTTCATGCCACAATTTACAGTGTAGAGCAGGAATAGGCATCCTTGGCATTCCAGCAGGGGTGAAACTACAGATCTCTTCATGCAGCTATCTGCCTCTGCATGTGGCTGACAGAGTCTAGCAATGCCTAATGGGATTTATAGTTTTCACCTTAGGTGGGCGCCAAGGTTGCCTACCACTGGTATAGAGCATCATATTTATTCACAATGAAGTTAGACAAATAGAACCCTAATGTCTCCTTAAAGAGGACCTGGCACCACTAAATTGCTATTACATCAGCCCCCTATGTGGTAGCAACAGAGTGAAGTAAAAAAAAAAAAGGTAAGTAAAATAAATTGAA
Organism: Nanorana parkeri; assembly: GCF_000935625.1. NCBI lineage: Eukaryota > Metazoa > Chordata > Amphibia > Anura > Dicroglossidae > Nanorana > Nanorana parkeri. The sequence continues at coordinate 354,239 of NW_017307795.1, forward strand.
AAACAATTTAAAGTCCTCCGCTACTGTGTACATACTAAAGCAAATACGTCAAGTACGCCTACATATGAAAACGATGTATGCGCCACACGTTCGGTATCTCCGGAGTGACGGCATCAACTGTAGGACTATTATTCATAGTTAACTCTGATTACATGCAAAGGCTTTTAAAGCATTGACTATGGACAATTTGGGGTACTGTAGATTTTTGCTATTTCACAGGTGCATGCAATTTTGAAGCTCGGCATGTTGGGTATCCATTAACTCGTCGCAAACCTCTTTATATTTTACCAAAAAAAAAATATATTATATATATTTTTTTTTTCCAATGAAAATTTGGGTTTGAAAAACAGTTGCGCTAATATCATGTGACATCAAAATTTGCAACTGCCACCATTTTATTCCAGAGGGTTTCCGCTTTCAGGAAACATAACTCGGGGGGGTGGGGTGGGTGGTGGTGTTAAGTATTACATAATCCTCAGGGCTAAAATGTGCATTTTAACATGTGCAAAACAGCTCTGGCAGCAACAGGGTTAAACCCAAAAAGAATCAAATATACTGAAGCTTACCAGTTCTTATATTTGGTGGCTGCACAAGTTCTTTTTTTTTCAGGCTACAGACATTTTCAGCAAATACAGAATAATAAATGCTTATCTTGCCTGAAATGCAGCGTCCTTGTCACTTCCTGTAAGGTATACAGACAGAAAAAAACAAAATCTCATCTTGCTTCTGTGAAGGACTAATCCCATAAACCCCTATATACTGGAGATGAACAAAGGCAGACATGTTTGAAGTCCAGCCTGAGTGGCAACCAAGACTCCTTCCATATATTCAGTGGAGAAATGGAGGGCCAGGATGTGTGTTATTCACAGTATTACCAGGTGAAAGTAAGGTGAAAATAGCCTGATAAGTGAAAACTAATGTTAATGTAGCCACCGCATCTAAGGACTGGTAAGCTGCAATATATTATTCATGTTTGATTTTGGGTTTAGATACACTTGAAGGTTAGATTAGCTTCACCTACAGGCTGGAAACTGACTATATAAAACACATTACAAACATTTTCTAAAACTGATTATTTTTTTTTTTTTTAGCACTGAACACAGTAGAATTATATGTATTTTAGGAAGGCCTGTGGAATACAATGATGGTACATACAAGTTTCTATGTTGCACAATATTCGTGCAAGTGTATCACAGATCTGTTTTCAGTAAATGTACATTAGAGGAGGAGAACTATGGGGCCAGGGCTTTTCCCCATAGTTCTCCAAAGGGTAACGGGAGGACACAAACTAGCGTCCTCCCGTCATCCTAAGCTCAGTATACCGCAAGCTACTGCTCACGGTATACTGAGACGCCGCAGCCTGGAACGGATCCAGACAACTCTGTCTGGATCCACCCAGCTACGCGAGTGGCAGCTGGCTCTGCCTATCTAGAGGCAGGGCCAGCTGTAACCGCCCCCCTCCCCTGTCCGTTCCGCCAGTCAGCGCTGGAGGATCAGAGAGGGGAGAATCCCGGCAGGGCGCCGTGAGTGACAGTCACGGCTCTCTGCACGGATAGATGGAGAAGTGAGCGAGCGCCGGTATGTGTTTGCTCACTTCCCGATCTACTGAGCCGACCTGTGAGTTTCATTGTCACAGGTCGGCTCAGATTATGAGGCTGAGTGAAAATCACTTACCTCATAGTTCTCCCTTAATAAATGTACCTGTACACGTATATTTATTTATACAGAAGTTAATTTTAGTGCACATGATGCCTTTGTTATGCTCATCTGTACTTGGAAAAAAAATGGATGGCTCCTCGGGCACTCACCCTTCATGGTAATGCAACGTATCTATGTGTATATATATTACCTTGCTTCATCAGACGAGGTTCACCACGTTGAAAGTAGACAGTACAAGGTAAAAGCTCCCTGTAGGCGTTAGGATATTATGATGACTATAAAAAGAGTAAGACTTTACCTTGATGACAAGTAGATCAATCACCCTTGGGTCTGTGACATGTGCATTCTTCTGGAACAACTCTCTCACCTTGTCCCGTCCTTGTTTGACACTGATGTCCAGCTGATAAACATGTACTGGAAGAAATAAGTCAGATTTAATCGAGAGATGGGTACATGCAGCGTGGCACGGAAAGAAAAGTCAGGGATCAGCAAAACTGAACTGCAGGTCTAATATTGCAAAGTGAACCTGTCCTCCACACAACTTTCCTTTCTAATATTCAGCACGGTGACTGCAAAATAAGAGAACCAAAACCTAGGAAATCTTGTTATGCCAGTTATGTGGCCATGGTGTCTCTGGTGAAGGGGAGAATCAAAATTCAAACAGTGGAGACCATTTTCCAGTTCTACCTAAATAGCGGTCACAAACAACCCTTAAGCTGGCCAAACACAATATACAATCTGATTGTCCAATCTTAGATTTACCAAAACTAATCTAAATCTAATAAACACCTAAACAATTCAATTTAGAGCACATCAGCCAGGCCTTTGTACTACATATTTGATGGTAGATCTAAAATAGATTGTACCTTGTTCCTTAGGCAGGCCATATTATCAATGTGGTGCGCTCACCATACATGGATCAAATTTTTGTCGTTTCCTGCTGAAATTCAATCTGTTGATGGCCCTGCCGGTACGAACCACCCGACCAACTTCAGTTGAACAGTGACTGCGGCCAATCAGATGCAGTCTCTGTTTGGATATTTTGATAGCTGAGGCCACTGGCTGTCAGAATACAATAGCCACCAGGGGTGATTCTTCTATCCACACTCCTTAGTGGGGGTGGGGGGAGTCAAGTGATTTTGAACTAAAGGAGAAAAATCTGGACAAATGCCTAGCACTGGTGGGGTTCACAATTGGAAAATAATTTTCCATCTGTCTCAGTTATTACCCCATGAGGGAAAAACTGCAATAAGCCATTTCCAAAACTCTTAGTATGTGACTCACAGCAATCGGCCACTTTAGCAACATTTTTGAAAGGGAGTAGCCTTCAACCACAAACATATTTAAACCTAGAGATGCTTATATAATAGTTTTGGCTTTCGTCCTCTTTTGGGTCAAAGCAGTATGTTTACTAATGTCCTCCTGTGATCCAAAGTCAGCAGATAGGACTATTCCCTGCTATATGTTGACAGCACAGAGCCATTCTGCAGCTAGGAAAGATCCCAACAATATTGGCAGCATCCACCCCGCTGCCTGATTGACAGCTGGATCTGCCTCTCTAGAGCCAGCTGTGCCCACCCCCTCCCCTGTGCTTCTTCCAATGAGCACTTGAGGGGAGTAGGGGGAATCAGAAGATGGAAGCTGAGCAATCAGCGGTTTGTGATCTCCCAGTTCTCGATCTATAGAGCCAGCCGGCTTGTGACAGCTTCAGTGTCACACATTGGCTCTTATTGGGAAGAGTACATTTTACTCTCCCAATACTTCTCCTTTAACATTTTCTTGCAGAAAGGTACACAGTGTAGGAGCACAACATCCATGATACACTGACTGTGGGTGCAATGCTCTGCAGGTTTCAATGCAAGAATGTAATTTAATAAAATCCCTTTTGTTTTATGTGGGTGCATTTATGACATTTGTGCAGAAGCTGGGCTACACCTTTAGATGCCTGGTGATGGACTTTAATCGAAGCCAATTCTTTCCAGCATTATCACAGGAAACCCATTACAGCACGTAACTTCCTTATAGTTTCCCGTGACCTGTTATAGGATATACAGGGACGTAGCCCCCATCGAGGAAGGACCGAACTCTCACAAGGTGACCGCCTGCCAAGGTCGGAGAGCATACAGGAGCCGTCCTGCTGTGCTCAGGCTCACCTGTATTGGGCACCTCCCGGTACCAGGCTCGGTACAGATCCCGTACTCTCCGTTTGGCTTCTGGCAGGTCTCTGCTCAGAATTGGTTTTACAGCCCCGACTGTCCTCGTAGCAGCCGCTTTGGCCGCCATCTTCCAATCACCTCACACTAAAGCGCATGAGCGGCCCCGGTCTACTAGCCAATCACAGCTTTGTTGTCGTTCCACACACGCTCCTTCCCGTGCGCGACCCCGCCGACGCCTTCTGCGCATGTGCAGTCTGTTTTACTTATTGCTTAATGTCAGTCGGTCATGTGGTGAGTTTGTATGTTGTGGGTGCAACCTTATGTCTACTGTACCACATAGCTATAGAACATTCACAGTATAGATAATACATAGATAGTGTACATGTGGTGCACGTGACAACAGGTCTTATTTTTAATTATTGTATTAACCGGGCTAGTTCTCTCTGATATCTGGTTCCCCCCTGCTTAATGTGGTTCAGTCCACTGAACTCTACATAAAACCGGAAACATTAGGGACCAGTCACCAGAGCCGATGGAACCACAATATGGGCAGGGGAAACAGACATCCAACACATCCTTAAAGTGACAGTAAACTCAGGAGTTGAACCTTAAAAATGCTCAACTCTTAAAAATGCTAAAAATACCTTTACTATTAACAAAAATGTAACTTATTTCTGTATCACTCGTCTGTAGAGCCTCAAATCATCTCTGAATTGGTGCTGACATTGTCCTTCCTTCTGCGTGGGTGGCTACTCTTGTTCCCTATGGTCCCCGAGTTGTGTTGTAAAGTAGCCACCGCTCCAAGCTCGTTACCTGGATGGACTACAATCTCAATACAAATTAGTATGAGGAAGGACAGTGCCAGCAATAATTCAGAGATGATTTGAGGATCTAAAGCTGAGTGATACACAGATAAGATACATTTTTGTTGAAGCGGACCTTTACCCATTTCTTTAAAATAACAACAAACACACCTTTAGCAATGTTTAATAATGACAATTTACAAACGCATACTTTTAGATAATTGCACGCTTTGTATTTTTTGCATACCTTATTTCTCTTTTCTTCACCAGTTTTCTGACAGCGGCCATGTTTACTAAGGGCAGATTACTAGCTCTCCTATTCCTGGATTGCTGGCACATGTGACTAGACATGTGACTAGGACATGTGACCATGCACATCATCTCAGGGGAGGAAAATGCCTTTCGATGAGATCTCATGAGTTTACAGACGAGATTTCCCAGGAATGCTCTGCTGATAACAAGGCAATCCCAGTGTGCATTGCGTTGGCAAACTGAAGTCATTTGCACTTTTAAAGCAGGAAGTCAATGCTCTGAAAGGGTAAGAATTTAAAAATCACAGCATTTTACATCTGACATGTCTATGTTATTATTAATCATCATACATAGAGGGATGCATTGGTAGAATTTTTTTTTTTTTTAAAATCAATTTTTATTGATTTTTTTTTCACAAAACAAAAAAAGAAAAGAAAAAGACACTAATAAAGACAATACATTTAACTCAACCACACTATCCTCTTTCCCGTATTAAGTATACAAATATTTAATTAACAACTACCAGGTGGCCTTAACTCATATAACAATAAAGGAAAAAAAAAAAAAAGGGGGGGGAGTTTGGGGAGTCCGGTACTCCTACCGTAGATCCCTTGGGAGTACCTTAATCTTCGCATTTTTTATAGCTCTGAGTATTTCTATTCTGTTCTATTCTATCCCGACCTAACAGAGTCCCACTTTTATTGTTTGTTTGCTGACATTAACGAGTAGTAATTCCGTCCTATATCCTATGGAACCCCACTTTTCGTTTGAAGTTATTCCATGGTTGCCATGTTGACTCAAATTCTTCAAAGGTGTCTCTCTGGATAAACGTCAGCTCCTCCATTAGTCTATAGTAATCTACTCTTTTATACCAGTCTCTTGTAGTTGGAACAGTGTTTTTATTCCAGAATAGCAGTATTAAGGTTTTAGCCGCGTTCAATAGTATGGGTACCAGCGATCGTTTATATGCTACTGTCGGGATGTCCATAAGATGTAAAAGGCATACCGACGGGTCTGTTGGTACTACAATAGTAGTAATCCTTTCGATCTGTTCTACTATCTGGGCCCAATATGGTTGGATCATAGAGCAATCCCACCACATATGGATATAAGTACCAATTTGGCCACAATTTCTCCAACAGAGATTCGATTTAGTAGGGTACATTTTATATATTCGGTCCGGTGTATAGTACCATCTTGCTACAAATCGGAACGTTGTGTCGGTCACTAGAGTGCTAATTGAAGTATTAAAGTTGAGATTAATTACTTTTTGTTTCTGTAGTTCCGTCCAGGGGGTCCATAATTCCTGCTCCCATTGTTGAATATATGGTGGGAAGCATTGGTAGAATTTTAATCTTGAGTGTAAAGGTCCGCTTTAATAGTTAAAGGAGAACTATGGGGTCAGGGCTTTTCCCCATAGTTCTCCTTAGGGTAACGGGAGGACACAAACTAGCGTCCTCCCGTTACCCTAGGCTCAGTATAGCTCGCGGTATACTGAGACGCCGCAGCCGTAGCTGATCCCGACATCGATGGGTGAGTGACAGCTGGCTCTGCCTATCTAGAGGCAGAGCCAGCTGTACCCGCCCCCTCCCCCGTCCGTTCTGCCAGTCAGCGCTGGCGGATCGGAGTGGGGGGAGGGGGATCCAGCCCCTCCCCTGTCACGGCAGAGAGCCGTGACAGGATCGAGA